>NW_027203036.1:0-115478 GCF_024711535.1 Dipodomys merriami
GATACTGTAGCAGAGTATTAAAAGGAATGTAATATATATATATATATTATATAATTTATAATATATATAATATATAATATATAATATATATATATATATATTTGGGGGGGTCCCATCGAGGGGCCTGAACCTGGGCCTGAGCACTGTCCCTCAGCTCTTCAGCTCAAAGCTAGTGCTCTACCACTTGAGCCACAGCGCCACTTCCAGCTTTTTTATTTTTGCTTATGGGATCCTGAGGAAATCTAACCCAGAGCCTCGGGCATGCAAGGCAAGCGCTCTACCACTGAGCCAACTTCCCAGCCAGGTATGTAATATTTTATTGATAAGTCTATCCCTTAAAATGAATATATTTTGGGGCTGGGAACATGGCTCAGTGGTAGAGCGCTTGCCTTGCATGCCTGAGGCCCTGGGTTTGATTCCTCAGCACCATATAAGCAAAAAGAAAAAAGCCAGAAGTGGCGTGGTGGCTCAAGTGGTAGAGTGCTAGCCTTGAGCTGAAGAGCTGAGGGACAGCGCCTAGGCCCAGAGTTCAGGCCCCACGACGGGACCCCCCTCAAAAAAAGTAATATATTTTAGGATGTCATTATTTTAATGTGAATTATGTAAATGTTGATAATATGCTGTTGGTTATACATTTAGTTTTCAAGAGTTTCACTTAATTGCTTTTTTTGCCCACATATAGTACAAGTCTATTTGCAATTGTTTTTTAATGGCACTAATAGTATAGTTTATATAGAGAAAATAGAGTTATTTTAGGACCCTATGATTGGTTATAGTATTAATAACACAATTAATTTGAAGTATCAATATTTCTCACCAATTACTGACTCTTAATGAGGTTGCGTGTGGAGTTTTGGAGTGCAAATGAGATGGTGGATGTATAGAGTTGTAAGGAAGTGTTTAGGGACCATTAAAAGGCATTGGGTGACCCCAAAGTGTAGGTCCCTGGTCTTCTGTGAGTAACTAGTTCTAGGAAGGTCTCAGGAGAGATCTGCATTGCTTGAGACACATTGTGCTCCTGATATGCATACCCCTGGCCCACCTAGATATGTCCTTTCTGGAGGCCTGGCTCTCTTGTGACTTTATCTATGAAGCACCCAGCCCTCATGGGGGATTTGATATTTCAGTAGCTCTTAAAGCCTAGGCAGAATAGAAGACAGAGCTAACCTCTCCCAGTTCCCAGGTCTTGCTTTGAATGGATGGATGGAGAATAGGGGAGATATGAAGCTGTAGGTCAAGCAGGAGTGGCTCAGGTCATGTGCCAGAATCCCAGATGTTCCTTGTAATTGTAGAAGACTCCTATAGCTTCTACAGTGCAGTGCAGGGCAATGAATATTGGCATTGAAGGCAGGGCCAACATCAGGTACCAGATGTGTCTCCTATAAACATGTCCAGGCCTCAGCCTGCATTTCCTCCTCTGAGAAATTGGGATGGTTTTCTTTCCTGATGGTCTTGCTTTGTGTCTATGAGATCCACTTGGAAGTCTTGCTGAGAAGGTGATGCTGTGATTCCCTCATCTGGGCAAGGAAGGCAGGAGGAAGAGAAGAGAGTGTGAGAAACAGAATCCTTCTCTAAGCTTGTCCTAAGGAGGTCTGTCTATGTGGTAGATAGTGCTTCCAATCTGGCTTTGTGTCAGAGCCTCTGCTACCTGCCTCTGGCTTTACTGGATGGCACCCTTGGCTGCAGAGAGTATGGGCTCGGCTTGAATGTTCCTTGTCTCTTGTGTGTTGGTATACTAACCCGGCCTCCTGATTGATGGCTGAGAACCCTATCTCACTTGGGGGTAAACTTATCTCCAAGAAGCTCCAGACCAGTCACCCCTCTGGGCATTTGATTTACTAGGGAACTCAAGCCTGAGCATAGCATGCACACAGCTGCTGCATTAGGGTGCCTGACAATCTCATCAACCCTTTAGTGCTCATTTGTGCATACTTGTGGATGTGGTGCCTGGAGCCTACAAGTCCAGCTTCCTTGTTACCCTGGAGCATTGAGGACTTCAGAGTGAGTACTCAGTGAGTACCTAATGGCGCCCAGTACAGAACTGCTCTGTGTACTCACAGTAGTAGACATAGTGCTCAATTACTGTAGGTGATTCATAAGTGAGTTAAGAGGGCACATGGAAGAAGGATTGGTTAGCTTGAGTTCATACCAAAAATAGATGAAAAATATTTAGGTCTTCACAGGAAGGTAATATTGGTTCTGAATATTGGGGGATGAGATCTTCTTTGGTGGTCTCTGGGAAGAGTCTGAGGCCCTGGCAAGCTGTGCACTATTCTATTTGGTTCCTTGGTGCCAAATTGCCTGTCTAATACTAAATGGTTCCTGTTAGCCCCAATCAGATCCTATTACACTAGTGCAATTTGAGTTCCAGCATCAAAAGCTCCTTGTTCAGTTAGCCGAGCTCTTTGAGTTAGTTACTAAATCTGTCTTTTGTGTGAAGCCTGCATGCTTGTCTTGGAAGAAAGTGCTGAAACATCAAATTATTTATGAAGCCTGTTTTCTTTGCTTACTCATAAAGGGATAAATAGCAGTTTTGGAGCCACAGTATTGGCCTGAAAGGAGGAACAATGGCTCATTGTCTTCTCTAGTTCTGAAGGATCATGGTTCCCATGGGGCTCTAAAACAGAGCTAGCTGTGGGTGTGATGGGTTTAATCAAAACTGCTACAAAGACTTTACAAATAGGGCACAAACTCTTGAGAGTGTTTGCATAGATATGAGTCTTTTTTGTATTCATATAAGTAAAACAGTAGTACATTCCTCAGAATAAATACAATTTGTGCATTGTAGAAAATGTGTGTAATAGAGATAAAGCATGATGAAAAACTAATTCCATATCTCAGCAGAAAGGATGGAACACTACCAACACCTTAATGTACAATGTTTTAAATGTCTCTAAGCATGTGTGTCTATCTTACCTTTAGCATATACCTACTAACACCTTTAAAAGAAGGGCATTAAAAGTGTATTTTCTTTTTATTTTCATCACAGCCACGGTCTCTCTCTGGTTCACCAGGTTTCCCATTGACTTGACAACTCTCCCAGAGTCTTAGCTGATCTGTTGTCATCACCTTCCCAATAAGAAATATTCTTAGCCTTATTAAGAGCACAAAACTTGTGGGGGTGAGGTTATCACAGGAGTTACAGCTCTGTGGCCCTTAGAGTAGGGTTTCTAAGTAGTCCCAGGACAGGAGATGGAATGGCTCTGTCACTTAGGAAATACCAGGTTTCTCTGAGTCCTTGGTGGAATGGTATTGGATAGGCCCCTTTATGGCTTGCCCTAAGTTTTTAGGACAGTCAGGACTGAGTTGTGCTATGTCTCCATCTCTGTCACTTGTCACTTTGTGGGTCATTGAAGATGCTTTTCACTGCTTGCAGATGGCTCCAGTGATGTTTATAGAAACAGTTTCATCAGAACATGCAGTATTTGGGAAATAGCATGGGAAATGCTTGGCTCTGTGGACCTTCTTGTCAGTGTGGGGAAGTAAAAGTACACAACAAGGGACCAGAAAAAACTGTGTCTTCTCCTGATTTTAAGAAAACCTAGAGCCGGGTGCTGGTGGCTCACGCCTGTAATCCTAGCTACTCAGGAGGCTGAGATCTGAGGATCGCGGTTCAAAGCTAGCCCGGGCAGGAGAGACCACGAGACTCCTATCTCCAATAAAACCACCAGAAAACCGGAAGTGGCGCTGTAGCTCAAGTGGTAGAGTGCTCGCCTTGAGCTGAAAAGCTGAGGGACAGCGCCCAGGCCCAGAGTTCAAGCCCCACGACCGACCAAAAAAAAAAAAAAAAAAAAGAAAACCTAGAGTTTTTTTTCTCTTTGCCTCTCATAATGAGTGTCAAAAAGTTCCAACTTGTTCCTGCTACAAAAGAATACTTGCTCAGTGTCCAGGTTCTCACATCCAGCCACTCCAGAAGGGGGAGATGAGTGTGTTCTTGAAGTCTGCCCAGGACTCCATTCTTAGTGGGAGTCCAAGACCCAGGTACCACCTGTTCATCTTGACAAGTTAAAGGCATGAGAGTCTGTGGCTCACCTCACCTCTCCCTTGAAGGATTTGAGCAGGAAATGTGAGGCTCAGCTAGTTTGCCAATAACTGGCATATACCCAGTGTCATAAAAAGGAACAGGATTTTCCCTGTGTCCTTTTACTTCTCTGATAGAAAAGAAGTAATGATTAATTTGTTTAATGTTGGTGATATTCAGCTATTGTGATACCAAGTGGTATATCTTTGAAGTTTGAGTCTGAAATGTTCCCTAAAGGCCCATGTGTTATAGACTTTGTGGCCACCCCATGATGAAGCTGGCAGAACATTTAGCTGTGTGCAGTGATCACCTCATAATTTTGTATTGTGCCTGTCATCCCATTAATTGGGAAGCATATTAAGATTATAGGGAGGCACGAGTCAAGTGTTAGAGTGGCCGTCCAGCAATTATAGAGCTCTGAGTTCAATCCCTAGGACTGCAAGCAACCATTCAGAAACACACCCCATGCTATGGTAGAGTCAACCTTTTTATTCCGCAGCTGAGGTGACCAGCTCCCAGTCTTGTCTACCTTCCTTCCTCCCTCCCTCCCTCTTTCCCCTTCCCTCCCTACCTCTCTTTCTTTCATTGCTTCCTTCCTCTCTCTCTTTCTCTCTCTCCCTATCTTCTTCCTTCCTTCCTTTCTTTCTTGTTTTTGACCTTATAGAAACTCTTGCCTTGTAATCTGTGTTTACTTCACGTTTGTCTTCTGAGTGTGAAGATAGTTTTTCTCCCAAATGCTACAGCAGGTAATCATTTAATATTTTATGTGTTTCCCATCTGCATATTTGTTTGCTTGTTTATCTTGTTTAGGTTTGAACTCAAGACTAGTTTGCCGGGCACATGCTCACACAGCCACTGGAGACACATCTCTACTCCTTTTTAGCTTCAGTTATATTTTATATAGGACCTCCTGTTTTTTGTCTTGACTAGGCAGAACCAACATCCTCCTGTCCACAGCTTCCTGGGATTTGAGATGGGATACATGCACAATCATACCCAGTTTATTGAGATGATGTTTCAATTTTTTGTGCAAGATGGCCTCCAACTTTGATCATCTTGATCTCCACCTTCTGAGTAGCTGGGATTTGGGGGGACAGACGTGCACCATCCCATCCTTGGCTTTGAAAAACTTCTTCATTGTTTGTGGTCATTGTCTGTTTCTGGGGGCATTTTCCCCCACCGTGCCTATTTCTTAATGAACAGAGATGTTATTCATTTTGTTCTCTGGTTAGGTTCATGTAAGATGTCAGCAGACTTTTTTGTGTGTGGCAACCTTGGGGTAGAACTTAGGACCTGAGTACTGTCCCTGAACTTTTTTGTTCTAGGCTAGTACTCTACAACTTGAGCCATACCCCCACTTCTGGATTATTGGTGGTTAATTGAAGATAAGATTCTCATGGACTTTTTTTGTCAATGCTAGCTTTGAACCATGATCCTCACGTTTCAGCCACCTGAGTAACTAGGATTATATGCATGAACCATCAGTGTCCAGGTGTCAGCAGACATTTTTAAGGGGGAATGAACAAACGGGTAGTATTTCATTTTCACCTGTCTATAGGTGTTTAATATTGGTCTGATTTTTTTTTTTGCTTAGCTTTTCCTTGGGTGGAGTTAAAAGTTTCTGCTTTTCAACAAAGGATATTAATGTCTACTGAAGGAATAAGAGCTATATCTTAGAGAAACCATCCATATTCTTTTTGAATAAATGTTTATCTATGACAATCTGGGTATGCATATTTCCTGGCAGGTTTTAGAAGTCCAGAATCTTCAGCATTTCAGCTTCCCACAGACTCTTAATTATTTCATCCAGGTCTCCTGTTTCTAGGATTTCTAAAATTTTGAATTCTCTCCTTTATTAGAAATTACAAAATAGGTAATTCTGTTATGCATTTCCTTTGATTTTACTGGGACTTTAGAGTGGTCTTCGATAAATCACTTTCTGTGATCTAACAACATACTTCTGGTGATAAGCTGAAAGTATTACATTCATTTTTCCTAAAGATCTCATTCTTCTCTGTTCAAATTGTTGTCAGTCACTGATCAATGTTGCATATAAATTGAGGTCTCAAAAGCAAAATAATCCATAGCCTTCAAAATGGATACAGTCCCGTAATTATGAAGGAACAACTATTTTCAGAGACCTCTTGTTATTAGAGATGTGCCTTATAAACCTACTGAGGGAATCTTTGGAGTGAATTTTGTAAGTTTCCTAAGGGCAGGATCATGTTCATACAATTCTGAGCACTTTCTGAGTGTTTTGTTATGTTGGCTTTTTGTCTTTCTTCTCTCAATGTCAAGTCTTAGCATGTAAGTACTCAGTAGTAGAGTTAATCAGGAGTACAGCAGACTTGGTTTACAAAGAGGTGACTCCCAGTCATTTGTTTGTACAACTTCCTTCTCATTGGACCCTCTACGGGCTCTTATTAAGACCTTCAATATTGGGAAAAGGGAGGAGGACTGAAAGGGGATAGGCTTGACTCAATTGTCAATAGGTGAGGACTTTTTATTGAGGAACACCGAGGGGCACAGACCTTCCTACAGTTTGGAGGTTGTGTTTAGGAGCTTGGCTATTCATCTGAGCAAGGAGGCAGAGATGAATGAAAGGGCCTAGTCTAGTGAATTGTGCCTTTCAAATGAGCTCACATGGGATGTTCACAGCTGGGTTCAGGCACATCAAACAAACATACCTGGGAATTTGTCTGGCATCTGTATGGACCTGGGACAATAGGGTGGGAGTCAATCCTTCACTCTACATCTGATACTGTTGCCTTTAGTAGTCCTGTGACAGAACACCTTTTGACACCTGAATTCTTTCCTGTTCTACTCACATTTTCTGTCTTATTGCTTAAAGACAAGCTATAAAATACTATTTCCTACTCCTGTGATTATTGAGCTTATGAATTGTCAATGAGCCCTTATACACACGGGATGAAGTAAATTTCTTCCCTGTGGCTTCTGGGCCCTGTTTGGCTAAGGTTAGCCTTTACATACACACACTCTCTCACACACACACACTCACACAAGCACGCACGCACACACGTGCGCACACACACACACACACACACACACACACATGCACACATCTTCAGACTCTCATTGTTTCTAGGCTTTCTCCACGGTATTCATTGTCCCAATCAGAATTACTTAAATACTGAAAATTGGACCCTATTAATAATTATTCTGGGACAATGGCACAAGTTGGTTGGACTCAGAGAACAGGAACACATGATCATTTTAGGTATATCTCACTCTTGTTCCCTTTTCCCCTTGATCTCCATTCTTTTCTATTTAGTTCAGCTCAAGACTCTCTTGTCCTTAGTGGCTTATTGCTAGGAAGCTTCTCTGAATGAAGTCTGAGTTTACTAGGTCAAAATGATGAGGCTCCATGTCAGAAGCCATTTTGTTCTTCAGCTCAGTGTTTAACTACTGGGGTAACATTTTGGAGTGTGGGTTCTATAGCAGGCTGTGTCCTGGCTATTAGTAGCAAGAACTAGACCACAGAGGGCTCAATGTCACTAAATTGTCTGTGTTTGTTGTACATATATGTCTTACATTTGCCATTCTTTTTGGCTTTTCAAGTCCCCTATTCTTAGAGAAGATCAACATTTTAAAGCAGTATCTATTTAAGATAAAAGCCATTTTATTAATGTTAATGATTAACATATCTAGTCACTTAGCTACCTTCTTATATCTTTTACAAAAAACTGTTGAAGCTTCACACCTCTTGTTTAAACTTGTGTAAAGAGATTAAAGGATCAATATTAATACCTTAAGAAGTATTTGATAAGCTATAAAATAGTATCCATGTGTTAGTCCTTATGTTCTGTTTCAAATAGTGAAATTTAATTCTTGACCAATAATGCTATATATCAAGTTGTATAACACTCTCAAAGAAGCTCAGCACTTATATAAGGAATCTACTCTCAAACATAGATTTTTAAATTCTTTGTTTTATATTTCTAGATCTATGTTTTCATTGCTTATACCAATACCAGTTAAGTATGTTTTATGGTCATTCTTTTAACTCATGGTTTTGCATTTTGCTCTCTGGAAAGTGTTTGATGATAAAGATACACTTTAATTTTAACATCAACAAATCTGTGCCTGTTTCATTTTCTACACAATTGAAATGTCAGGTAAAGGCTTTTCAGGAAGGGATCATTTAGACTCTTGCCTGGCAAAGATATCAGCAGTGACAGTGGGCAGTGTTCCTAATGATGGCTACCATGGCAGATGTGGGTGGCAGCTCCAGCTGAGGTGTCTGCCCCTGGCACTGTGCAATCGGTAGCTTCTTGACACCAGTTCTGCAGATGTGGAGACTCATTCTTGGTGTTGTGCCTCTGCACCAAGAATATTCTTGGTGTGTTCTCTGGCTTTCCTGGATGTTTAGAGATGTTTACATACATATTATAAAAAAAAATTTAGCCTAGCAGAAGTAGAGAAAAATTATATAAGGAATATTTACCTATCAGCAGGCACATTTAAAAATTGTGCAAATTTTATTGTTTTATTTCTTATCCACTTTACTGTTGCTATTAAAGAATTTAATTAAATTTAATTAAAGAATTCACTCCTAACACTTCAGTATAAGTCTCCAAGAAATAAGGACGTTTCTTTATAACTTTACTATTCTTCATCTTTTCTATTAAGTTAATAGCAGTTCTTTAATATTGTCATTTAAGCCTGTATTTCCTCGATTTTCTAAAAAAAAAAAAAAACAAACAAACCTCTGCCTTTTTGTGTGTGTGATATTGGAGACAGAACTCAGGGCCTTGTGCTCCTAGTGTTCCTCCACTTGAGTAATTCCTCCAAATGTGCTCATTTCTCAGCTGAGGTCCTGCAAACATTTCTGCCTAGGCTGGTCCCAAACATGTGGTTTGCACAGGAAGTAGAAATAGCCATGAGGAAAGACACATGTGGATGTGTAGTTGTATATATAGCTATTGAAGGTAAAATATTCTTACACAGAGGCATCCCCCTCTAAAGTCTAATCACCCAATGTAGACTTGTACATGGTATTTGTAAGCAAGTTTAGATGGGGAGAGAGATAGTGGTATGGAATAAATTTCTAGGAAGAAGTAATTCTGCAAAGGGCATGTTCAGGGAAGTGAACAACCTAAGAAAATTAGAGATTTGTGACAGTTTCTCAGCAATTGCAGACTGTGAAGGAAATGGCCCAGCAAGGTAAGTGTGCTTACAGAAGCTATAGGCCAAGCTACTTTGAACAATGACTGGTTTGGTTTGTCACCAGAATGTTCCTGCAGGGGTAAGAGTACTGGCTTATTTCAGATTGCTCAGCCTCAGGTCAGCCATGCTAGGCTCCTTGCTATCAGTATACTTGTTTCATTGTGTGCCATAAGAAAAACACTTTCTTTGATGCTTATCATGATCAGGACAATTGTGAGGGCCATAAGGTTTCAGACTATGACAATAAATGTATTCATTCATTCATTCATTCATTTTTGATGTTTCAGTGTTGTTCTGCCATAGGTCTTGCTGTGCCAGCCACAGTTGAGTCATACCTCCAAGCTTCCTACCAACACCTGAATGAAAGTATTATAGGTGTGTATCCATCTGTTTATTTTATCTTCTATGTTGTATGGTTTCCAACCTTGAATTGATTATTCAAAGAAACCTCCAAGACTGTATAATAAAAGAAAATAATTTCTTTGGATGCTTGTATATGAGAGGAACAGTCAGCAGCTATGTAAAAGAGCCTTGTGTCCTGAGATGGGTTGCATAGTGTTTATGACTTTGAAGTTATGCCTGTGTGTCCCTGTTTGTATGTCCTGAGGTTTGAACTGAGGTCCAAGGTGCTGTCCTGAATTTTCTTTTCAAAACTAGTTCTCCATTACTATAATCTTGCATTTGAAAATTAATGTTTGTTTGTCATAGGGCTTGAACTCTGGGTTGACATTGTCCCTCAGTTCTTCAGCTCAAAATTAGCATTCTGTCCCTTGAGCCACAGCACCTGTTTTCTGGTGGTTTAATGGAGATAAGAGTCACACGGACTTTCCTGCACAGACTGGCTTTGAACCGTGATCCTCAGTTCTCAGCCTTCTGAGTAGCTAGGATTACAGACATGAGCCACTGGCATCCAGCTGGAAATTACTGGGGTTTTTAAACATAGCAAATATTATTGACAAGTAAACAACTGTGGCCTCATCAGAAAGAAGCCCCTTTGCTTTCCACCATTGTCCCATTCCTATAATCTTACCTCAGAAGGATGAGAACTGGAGAATCATGGTTTGAAGAAACTCCTAAAAACAAGTCCACAAAACTCCATCTGTAGTTAACTAATCAAAGTACAGAATGGAGGCCTGATTCAGTTGGAAGAGTGTCAGCTGTGAGCAAGCAAACAAATCCTAAAGAACATGAGTTCATGTTCTTAGTTTAAGTGGTTGCAAAATATGTAGATGACATCCAGGCAGACAGTCAAATAAATAGAAGATGATAGATCACACTTTCTTGTTGCAAGTTGATCCCACAAGGTAAAACAGCTCATAATACTGGATAAAATATAACTTTTAAATTATGAATTGGATTTGAGATGATACCCAATGCATACAATTCTTGCAGCTCCAAAAATAGCTCTTTGCACCCCCACAAATACCAGTTTTTGAAATCAGAGCCTTGCCCTTTCTTGCCTTTGCTTCCTCATCTAGCCGAGCTCTCTCTCTCTCTCTCTCTCTCTCTCTCTCTCTCTCTCTCTCTCTCTCTCTCTCTCTCTCTCTCTCTCTCTCTCTCTCTCTCTCTCTCTCTCTCTCTCTCTCATATAACTCTCATTCCATGAGATTCAATTCCCTTGTCTTACAAAAAATTCAGCAATTTTCATTGTTCTGTTTCCATACATGAAAATAAGTTACGTCAAGACTTAAAACCTTTAGCTTTGGGATATACCACTTGGGGTAGCTGGTGGCATACTCATCATTAGACATTTCCAGTCCTGAGAATGGTGGTTACATCTATTGGGAAAGCAGAGGAGGAGCACTGGAGGGCTGCTTAAGCATCTTGAAGACCAAAGAGTACCAGATGGTTAGAGGAAGCCTTGGTTCTCCATCAGGTACCGGAAGAGGGGTGCAGAAAAGTTCTGGTAACTGTTGATTTTGCTATTACCTGTCACAGAAACAGTACTCCAATTTTGATTCAGGTGACCACCCACAAATACACCATTGGTGTATTTTCCAGGCATGAAGTATAAAGCCAGCAAAGCATGAAATCCCTTGTAATGACTTATTTAACAAGAGTCCATGACTTTTTGAGAAGATTGGACCTGGGGCCTAAACCCAGGATATAGAGTGAAGGGAACAGAAAGGCACTGGGCAGAGCAGAGTGCCTGTGGCATCCCAAAATGGTTGATTAGAGTAACAGCAATTATTGTGCACTTCAGTCTAGTCTACATAGGTGGGTTTCAATACTGTAGTTGGATCCACTTACAACGAATGGGACAATGGTTGGAGGCAAAGGGGCTTCTTACCAATGGGGCCACATTTGTTCATGATATTTGTCAAGAATAGTTTTGCCATTTTTTAAAGCAGTAATTTTCAGCTGGGTGCTAGTGGCTCATGCCTGTAATCTTAGCTACTCAGGAGGCTGAGAACTGAGGATCATGGTTCAAAGCCAGGGTGGGCAGGAAAGATCATAAGATTTTTAAGACTTTTTTATGTATCTAATCAAGCCTATTTCCTATTTCACCCTGACAAAAGCAATGTGAAATGTGTAAAAAATATCAGGTTCAAACAAAAATCAATCCAGCAAGATACATTTGCAGTTTTAAAAGTTACAAGAAAAGTAGTGCCTTGTGGTAAAGTTTCTTACTCAACAATTTCGAATGTCTCAGTGTCTGTGTATAAAAAGATTATGGCAAGGCACGAGTGGCTCATGTCTTTAATCTTAACTATGAAGGAGGCTATGATCAGAGGATTTAGATTCAGTCAGCCTGGAAAGGAAAATCTGAGAATCTTTTCTACAGTTAACCAGCAAAAAGCCAGAAGTGGAGATGTGGTTCAAGTGGGTAGAGTGCAAATCTTGAGGGAAAAAGTCAATAGATAACCTTAGGCCTTGTGTTTTTGCATTCGAGTCTCTGTACACACACACACACACACACACACACACACACACACACACACACACACACACACACACACACACACACACACACACACATTATGGAAATTTGGCAGTGTGTAAAAATGTGAAAGGAAAATAATTTTCAGAAATTCACATGTATGTTTTCAAGATGACTTACTTTCCTCTTGATGAAAGCAATAGCAATATGATTATGCCCATTTTAAATGTCTCTGGATTTAGTTATCATAGTCCTTTAATAGTTCAGGAGTTTATCACTAGGCTTAATATAAGAACTCCTGTCTTTATAGAATTAAAATAATTTTCTTTATATTGTCAAGTGTGCTGGACATTACAAACAATTCTATACCATTTTAATAGATTTTTTTTTGCATTTTGTAAACTGAATATGTCTTTTCTTTTGAATGACTCATGAGAAAGAGGTGGTGCCTCTTTGAATTTGCTTCTTTCAATATTGAACTCGGACATAGCTAAGCATTTCCAATCTCTCTTCTAAAACTCACCTTAAGACTCACCTTTGAAAATTAATTAACTTTAAGATTTCTTGCCATTTAAGTTGCAGACTTTGATTCTGCAAATCTCAGGTGTCAGCTCTTGCAGTGTCATGTAGTTCTTGTGAGACTGTTTATTTTCCTGGTGTGTATAATTTGTCAGATGTACTCAGCTTACAGTCCCATTATAAGTTTCAAATACATAGAAAATAAATCTGACGTTAATATTCTGATAAAACATTTAGCTCCTTCATGTACACGTTCTATATCCATGAATTCAACTCACTTTTGATCACAATGATTTAAGAGAGTGATTTGATCTGTCAGGAAACTGTACATGCATTTCTTTTTCTCAGGGTTTCCTAAACAATAAAAATACTACTTGTGAAGCATTTATATAATATGGAGCATTTTAACTTCTTTAGATATGGGAGGATATGGATGGGTTCTGAATTGATAATCTGTGTATTTTGGCACTTTTAAAATATAAAAAAAGAAAGGAAGAGTGGGGTGGAAGGAGGGGAGGCCCATCTTGGAGCCAGTTACTAGATATAGGGTCAACCAAAGGAGATCACCTGCTTTCTTGAGGTGGGCTGGGTCTGTAGGGTTTGTCCATTACACAATGGAGGCTTCTCTGCTTCAGAACTCCAGGAATTCCATTGGATGGCCACCAGGAAGCAGGAAGTATGGGTTCCTCAGGGCATTCCACTTAGGCTGTCCTGAATAATCCTGTCCAATTCAGGAAGAATCACAAAATGAGTGTGTTGTGTTCAAATAATTTTGGGAAGCGTCGGGTTAAGCAGGAGTAAGTGCTTCCTCAATGTCAAACACTTCAAAATGTTAACATGCTGATTTTTGTCATGAAGCTAAAACATAACCTCTTTGCCAGTCAGAGGCTTCAAAGCTATACATGCCCATTGGTGGTTTGCCAGAAGGAACTTGACTACCCTCTAGCGTTGCTGCTGAGAATTATCCATACAGGAATTACCTTTCATACAGAAATTACCTGTATGAAAGGTAATAGCCAGAGGGCAAGGGGGTGGGGATGGCGGCGTGGGAAAAAAGTCCAGTCTTTATTCTTTTCCTGGGCATGTGGTCAAGCCTGACACTTGCTCCAGTTCCAGAGCAGGTTTGAATGCAAGAATCACTACCTAATTCCTGAAAAGTAGGAGTTGGTAGGAGGAGAAACACAGTGGAAAAGGGCATCATATTTAGTCTACACCTTGATTTATACCTGCATTAAGCACCAGCTGCATCCCTTACAGCTGCACCCTTCTTTCCACTCCTTTGTTTAGATTGGCATTGGTTGACAAGGTGGTATAGTAGTTGAGGATCCAGCCTCTGGGCTTGAAAACTGGCCCTACTGTTTATTATTCTGTGTGCATAGAGGAGGTTCCTTGGCTTCTCAATGATTTGTAAAATGAAATCAGCTCTCATCAAGCTGCTGCACACATGAAATGCACTAACGGTTTTTCCATTTGAATGAAGCCACTCAGCAAAATTCCTCATATATATATATATATATATATATATATATATATATATCTTATATATTTATAGATATAGTATGTATTACATACATTATGTATGATATACACATATTATAAATAGTACAAAACACGTACGTAATCACAACAAGAACAGCCAAGGCACAGCTTCTCCCCCAAAAAATGTATAAGAAGGCAGGGACAGACAAACACCTCTCAGTTCTAACTCACAATTTTAATGGTTTTAACTCTCCAGTTAAGCATCATAGATTGTCCAGTTGGATCAAAAAGCAATATCCTTCTATCTGCTTTCTTCAAAAGACACAACTTACCCACAAAAATGAACATTCTGAAAGTGAAAGGCTGGAATAAAATATATCAAGCAAATGGCTGCCATAAAGAGATGGGAGTTACTATACTAATGTCAGATAAAATAGACTTTAAATTAAAATCAATGAGAACTGACAAAGAAGGTCACTGCATTCTAATTAAGGGAACTCTCCTTCAGGTGGATATTATGATTTAAAACATCTACTCACCAAATAATGGAGCACCAGAAGAAGTGCTACTTTCTCTCAAATCTCACATAGATCCAAAGACATTAATTGTGGGGGACTTTAATACACTACTATCCCCACTAAATAGATCCACCCAGCAAAAAGTCACCAGAGAAACTTCGGATCTTAAAATTTGCATAGATCAACTAGTCTTAACCCACATCTACCAAATATTTGACCCAGCCCCATCAGATTACACCTTTTTCTCAGTAGCACATGGAACATTCTCCAAATTAGACCATATTCTAGGCCACAAAGAAAATCTGTCTAAATTCAGAAACATTGAAATTATACCCTGCATTCTCTCAGACCAGAAGGGAAAAAAATTAGAATTCAATACCAAAAGCCACCAAAGTAAATACTGTAACACATAGAGGCTGAACAACACAATTTTGAACCACCAGTGGGTCATGGAAGATATTAGAAAGGAAAATCAAATGTTCATGATATTCAACAAAAATGTTCACACAAATTACCAGCTCCTCTAGGACACAGCAAAGGCAGTACTCACAGGCAAGTTTATAGCTCTGAGTTTGCACATTATCAAATTGGAAAGATCTGAAACCAACAATTTAATGAGGCAACTAAAGCTTTTTGAAAAAAAGAACAACAAGCCAAACCCCAATCCAGTAGATGGAAGCAAATAAAATTAAATCCGAATTAAATGAATTAGAGTCCAAAAAAAAACTATAGAAAGAATTAACAAAACAAAGAGATGGCTCTTCAAAAAAATAAAATTGACAGACCCTTAACAAATCCTATGGAATGGAAAAAAGAGAACACACCCACATAAACAAACTCAAGAGAGTACAATGGAAATATAACTACAGAAACAGCCAAGATTCATAATATATAAGGGGATACTTCTCAAACCTTTATACTAATAAGTTTGAGAATCTAAAAGATACGGACTAGTTTCTAGCAAATATTGACATGCCCAAACTTAACCAAGATGATTGAAAACCACAGACCCATATGAAGCATCGAAATAGAGCAGCAATAAGAGACCTCCCACCCAAGAAAAGTCCAGGACTGGATGGATTTACAGCTCAATTCTACAAGGCCTTCAAAGCAAAACTCACACCAATACTTCTCCATCTCTTTAATGAAATGCAGAGCAAAAATTCACTATCACACTCTTTTTATGAAACCAGCATAACCCTCATCCCCAAACCAGGCAGGGACTCATCAAAAAAGAGAATTATAGACCTATTTTTTGATGATTATTGACAGAAAACTTCTCAACAAAATGTTGGCCAATCGACTTCAACAAGTCATGAAAAGAATCATACACCATTATCAAACAGGATTCATTTCAGGGATGCAAAGCTGGTTCAATATATGCAAAACAATATAATTCATCACATTAACAAGAGCAAGGATGAGAACAACATAGTTATCTCAATAGATGCAAAAAAAGAAACATTTGACAAGATCCAACACCCCTTTATGATGAAGGCTTTCGAAAACTAGGAATCCATGGAACATTCATCAATATAATAAAGGCTATATATGACAAACCTGCAGCCAGCATTATACTTAATGGTGAAAAGTTAAAGCCATTTCCTCTAAATTCAGGAATGAGACAAGGGTGTCCACTCTCCCCACTCCTCTTTAAACTAGTATTAGAATGCCTAGCTACAGCAGTAAGAGAAGAGCACGGCTGAAATTAGGAAAGCACCCCCTTTTGTAATAGTTCCACAAAAAATAAAATACTAGGAGTGAACTTAACAAAAGAGTCACCTTCACAGGAACTCTATGACAAAATCTTTAAAACCTGAGAAAGGAAATTAAAGCAGAACTAAGCAAAGGGAAAAACCTCCCATGCTCCTGGATTGGGAGGATTAACATCGTGAAAATGACAATACTGTCAAAGGCTAAGTATAAATTAAATGAGATACCTATGAATATTCCAACCTCATTCTCCAATGAAATAGAACAGGCAATCCAAAAATTCATATGGAACAATAAAAGACCCCGATGTCAGTATAATTTGTGGAGGGGAAGGGGAAAAACAAGTCATTTAAATAAGGATACAGGTGGACCCGTTGCAACAATGAGAAGTACACATTCTCATGTCGAAAACGAACTTTACAACTTTGGTGGTGGGGGAGGTTTGGGTGGGGGGGGGCGGGGGAGGCTGGGAAGGGATAGGAAGGGTAAAAAAAGGAGGAGGCTACAACGCTTGATAAGAAATGTACTCACTATCTTGCCCATGTAATGGTAATCCCTCTGTACAGTATTTTCACAATAAAAAAATAAAAATATAAAAAAAGAATAAAAGACCCCGAATAGCAAAAAAAAAATCCTGAGTAGAAAGAGCAGTGCTGGAGGAAGATCAATACCAAAATTCAAACTCAACTACCATAGAAAACTCTCCTCTACTCAAACTCTACTCTACTCAAATTCTACTCTACCATAGAAATCCAAACAGCTTGTACTGGCACAAGAACCGACCTGAGGACCAATGGAATAGGACTGAAGACCCAGAAATGATCCCACCGACCTATAGCCACCTAATTTTCAGTAATTGAGCTAAAGAACTATATTGGAAAAAAGATAACCTTCTCAGTAAATGGTGTTTGCAAAATTGGTTAAACACTTGTAGAAAACTAAAACTAGATCCATATATATCACCCGCACCAGAATCAACTCCAAAATGGATCTAATATCTCAAAATAAAAGCAGACTCCCTGAAAACATTACTGAAAGGAATAGGAGAAACTTTAGGGTTCCTTGGCACAGGAACCCTAATAGAGATCCAGAAGCACAACAAATCAAAAAAAGTTTGGACAAATGGGATAGCATGAAACTGCAGAGCTTCTGCAAGGCAAAGGACATAACTAGCAAGATCAACAGAAAGCCCAAGGACTGGGAGAATATTTTCACTAGCCATACAAAGGACAAGGATCTCATATCTGAAATATACATAGAACTCAAAAAACTAAATCCCCCAACAACAAATCCTCAAAGAAACAACTGTCTGATTAACAAATGGGCTACAGACATAAAGAGAGACTTCTCTGAAGAGGAAATACGAATGGCCAATAGACATCAAGAAATACTCAACCTCTCTAGCCATTCAAGAAATGCCAATCAAGACAACGCTAAGATTCCATCCACCCCAGCTAGAATGACTATAATCAAGAAGTCTTGTAATAACAGGGAACCCTACTGCATTGATGGTGGGAGTGTAAACTTGTTCAACCACTCTGGAAAGTAGTATGGAGGTTCCTCAAAAGATTCCACATACAGCTCCCTTATGACCCAGTAATCCCACTTTTGGGCATTAACCCAAACGATCAAAGACAAGGTCATACCAAAGCTACCAGCACAGCCATGTTTATTGCAGCATTAATCACCATAGATATGGAACCAACACAGATGCCCTTCAGTAGATGAATTGATCAAGAAAAAAAGAATGATATTGCCCCATTTGTTAGGAAATAGAAAGACTTGGGAAAAATTATATTAAGTGAAGTAAGCCAGGCCCAAAGAAACATAGGTCCCATTGTTTCCCTTATTTGCAATATCTAGTATATGTCTGTGTCAATAAGAAAAGGTCAGACAAGTTGATATTAGGGAAATGAACCCCAAAATAAGTATTCAAATGTTTTTTAAAATGTGATTGTTTCTAACATATTTATAAGATGATTTCTTTGTTGCTTTGTATGTACCTCCCTCACGCTATAAACCCTGCTTTCACTGTATTTGATGTTGGTTTAATTTGTAGAGGGTAAGGGGAAAAATAAATCGTTTAACTAGGGATACAGGTAGACCCATTGCAACAATGAGATGTACAAGTCATTATGTCGAAAAACGAATTTTAAAATTTCGGTCAGGGGTGGGGGCAGGATCTGGTATGG
This sequence comes from Dipodomys merriami, assembly GCF_024711535.1. Lineage (NCBI taxonomy): Eukaryota > Metazoa > Chordata > Mammalia > Rodentia > Heteromyidae > Dipodomys > Dipodomys merriami. The sequence goes on from NW_027203036.1 coordinate 18,511, forward strand.
GGGTTGGTGGGGTATGGGAAGGGATGGGAAGGGTAAACAAAGGAGGAGGCAACAATGCTTGATAAGAAATGTACTCATTATCTTGTCCAAGTAATTGTAACACCTCTGTATGGCATTTTCACAATAAAAATGTGATATATCTCTATCTATATATCTATCTATCTATAGATATAGATCTATCTATCTCTATCTATCTATCTATCTATCTATCTATCTAGATAGATAGATACATAGATACATAGATATTTACATAGATATATATAGATAGATACATACATACATATAGATAGATATAATTATATAAAATGTTATTCTATGTCTCCGTCAGAAAGAATAACATTGCCTCTTTCATTAGGAAATGGAAAGACTTGAAAAAAATTGTATTAACTGAAGTAAGCTAGGCCCAAAGAAATATACATCCCAAGGTTTCCCTTATTTGCAGTGACTAGTACATATCTAGGACAAGCAGAGAAAATCGAAGGCTATATACATAAGACCACATGAGATAATGTTAAGCAAAATGAACCCTAAGATGGGGTCAAGAGGTTTGTTTTCCTTTCTTGCAAGTGTTATTAATGTACTTACAATGCACTATGTGATTCTTTAGTTTCTATTGTACGTCCTTTCCCGATGGTATAACCTCTGTTTCCACTGGATTTTATGCTGGTGTTCTGCACCTTGTATAAACATTTTTGTAATTTGGGGAGGGGAAGGGATATTACAGAACCGCTTAAAATGGGGATGCAGGCTGACCCATTGTGACAATGAGATGTATAGGACACTATACTGAAAATGAACATTACAAGGTCAGGGTGGGGGGGCTGGATGAGTTGGGAAGGCGGGGAGGGAAGTAATAGTAGGGGGAAAATAAAGGAGGAGGTAACAATGCTTACTATGAAAAGTGCTCATTACCCTACTCATGTAACTGTAACCCTTCTGTACCCTACTCATGTAACTGTAACCCTTCTGTACATTTTTACAATAAAAAATTTAGAAAAATAAATAGTAGAAAATATGTTTATATATTATATAACATATATTTTATTATACTAGTTATATATTATAAAATATATGTATTAAAATGTTTCAGATCTACTATATATTTTACATATATATATAATATATACACATTTTATACAGATTTATTTATATACTTTATATACGCTTTATACATATATATGTAGAACTTTGGGAAGCACAGTGCCAACTGTCTGCCAGGAAACCATGCTGTGTAAAGGTCAAGCCCTCCTTTGCCATTTTTAGTGGACATTAGCACAGGTTCTTGCAAGTTTGTGTACAAAATTTCCTGGTGTTGGCTTTGGTGGATTCTGGGTATTTACAGGCTGACTTCTCCCACAATCTCCTAACCTCACATACCCACTCAAGTTGTCTGGAATTGAAAAGCTGAAAATCACTTGATTTCCTTAACTAGGGTAAAATACAAATCTATTGCCTCAGTTCACGTGGTGCATCATGCACGTAACAATGAAATGGATTTGTTGCTGTCCTCCCTGATCCTGATAGGTTACCTGGGGGAACTGGAGAAAAGCTGGATGGGATCAGGCAGGGAGGGGCATGGGAGGAGCAATGGCTGCCCACGTTGTGTTAGACACATCCCTGAAGAGCTCTGCTAGAGCCTCCAAGCAGACAGAAGGAGCAAAAGGAGCAAGCTAAAGGTGAGGTTAAGACGAACATGGGTAGCTGAGGTTGGTTCCAGTGGGACCCCATAGGGCAAGGGATACCTCCTAAATTGTCTAGTGTCCTTCTGTCCTTGGGTTTTGGGGGATCTGCTCCCAGTGTGTGCTCCACCACGGGCAAGAGGCCTGCCCCAACTTCTCTCTGCTCTTCTGCCCCTATTATAATTGAGTGGCTCAGACCTGTAGGGACTCACGCTACTCTGCCTAAAGCTCCTACTTGTCTACTCCTAATCCCAGGCATATTCTTTCTGGCCTTCTTTATTATTTGTTATCTCTAAAGAGAACCATGCTTTTTCCTCTAGGGGATAGCCATTCCTCTCTGCCCAATCAGTGGCAGGCTTTTTCCATCTGTCTGCTCACTAAGTGGAAAGGCCTGGTCTACGCAAAACGGAAACCATTTCCCTCCATGTTGCCTGCCTAGGAACCCAGTGAACACTACAGGCCTCTGCTGGACTGAATGAGGCAGGTGGAATGAAGGAGGCACCAGAGACACAAAGCTGGCACTCCTGGATTGTGTTCAGTGTAACCAGCCCCCACACTGGATGATGATTGGCCATCCATAGGGAATAGACACACAGAGCAAATCATTTCTCAATTAGGCAAATCATCTGGAAGCGGTTTTTCATTGTGTGTAATGTAATGATTTTTCACGTAATAATGTAATGATTGCTTATTCAAGTCAGTTTGGGCCTTAATTATAACATAAATTTCTGATTAATTACCAGCAGGGATACTCATCAGGTTATACAGCATTATCCCCTTCAACATTACCTTTGCTTGTAGATATTTTTGTACTTATGCCACCTGTGATTGGCAAGGTGTGTGCAGGTGAACTGATGGTTAACAGTCCATCGAGGTCCCACCTCTACAGGATACACCAAGCATTACCCTTCTGCAGACCAAATCTATAGATCACACCTATCTCTGGTATGAAGTGAGCTTCAGAGAAACAGTGGAGCCTTTTAGCAAGGCTGCTGCCAGCAAGGAAGAGCTAACAAAGCAGGCCTACTGCAGGCTCAGCATTGGCTATAATCTGGGATCCTGGATCTTGGGAGAGCTTTGTCCAATTCTCCAGGGAACTATGTCTTCCTAGTAGTCATTCGCTTGTAGCATAGCTCACCATGTTTTTAATTGAATGTCCAAAGAATGTGGCCATGAGTCTGGAGTCTGGAACTTGGTATGTTCCATGAAGAAAGGCTAGGGATCCGCGCCAGTGGACTTCCCAGATGTTGGCTTTCTGCTTCCCTTCCCTCCCCTGCCCTGTGCTGCCCTGACCTTTTCTTTCTCTTCCTTCCACTCCCTTTCTTTACTGTTCCCTTCTTTTTCTTCTTCTCCCTCTCTCCTCCCTTCCCATCTTCTCCTCTACCCCTAAACAGAAAATCAAAATTCACTAAATAATGATACCTCCTGCCCTTTCCCCAGCCCTTGACAGTTACCATTTCACTTTCTAAGAATTTTTCAATGCTAGTTACCATATGTGAGTGAAATCATACAGTAACTCAAGCTTAGTACATTGACAAAGTATCCTCAAGGCTTGTCTGTTTCAGACCTACATGACACAAGTGATGCACACATGACCCATAGGACTATGTATACATTGTGTGTGAGTATGAATTTGTATATGTGTGGCTCATTCATGGTTCATACATGGTTGTGTGTCAGTATTTATATGCGTTTGTGTGTATAAATTATTATTATGCACACATACATACCATGTGAGTGAATGCATCACCATGATTGTGGTTCGGTTATATATTCCTGTGTTTTCACATACATGTCATTATTTATGCATATTCATAGATGTATATGCAAACATGTTTGTTGTTCCAACTGAAGATTGTCAGTTAATCTTTCCTGCTGTCTCCTGCACATTGTTGGCTGCATTAATGTTTCTGCATTAGTCATAGCATTGCTGGAACAGGGACTAATTAGCTTGCTCACTTTGGGTGAAATAAATATCTCAATGTGCAGAAACTCTTAAGAAATGTAATGTTCAAACTTTGAAAGGTACTTTGCACTAAAAGGTAATAAAGCACAGAAGTGCAAAGGCAAATCACTTGAGAAATGATTTTTGAAGCTTTCTGGGAGAGGGTGAGTGTCTGAATCTCCCTCCAAGTTAACAGTGCACTCTTGGGCTGTCTCTCCTAACGACATTAGTACAAAACACACACACATGCCATCTTGGTCATTTATATCACAGTATCTTGAAATGTTTTTAGTTAGAAAATGCTTCTGTGTCTTTGGCTGAAGAACCAGAATGCTGAAAACCTATTTTATTAATTAACTAAGTTCCATAGTTCACATTTTCCTTGATTCTTTTCCACTCCAGCACCCATCTAGGTGACTACATTATGTTCAGCATCGTGCTTTCTTGATTTGACAGTCTCCTAGACTTTCCTTGCTTTTGGTAACTTTGACAGTTCGGAGGCATATTTGTCATGGGTTTTATAGCACTGCCCTCAATTAGAATTTATCCAATATTCTTGTTACAATCTGATTGAGTTTGTGTGTTGGGTAAAAAAGTCACAGCAATACTTATTTTCAGCATCCATTGTATCATGAACCCAGGGAGTCGGCGTGGTGGGGCATAACTGTAATCCCACTACTCAAGGTGCAGAGCTAGGAGGGATTCTTCTATATGTAGATAGGTTTTTCTCCCTCATTACTTAGCTATTCCATTACTTATTTCTTTGTATTTATACCTATGTATTGGAAATGCTGTGGGTTATAACCTGACATTGCTGTCTTTTTTATTTATCACTAGAAAATTCTGTCTATTGGTCAGTAGCAAGTCTGTGTATTGGGTCCTGTGTCCCACTGACTTCCTGGAGTTTTCTATTATTTTGCTAAGATCGTGTGTGTGTGTGTGTGTGTGTGTGTGTGTGTGTGTGTGTGTGTTTGTGTGTTTTGTCCCAGCCCTAGACCTAGTCATTTCTACAAGGAGTCTGGCTCTCCCCCATTAAAAAAACAGTTTGTGAAACTGTAATATGGATTTTATATGTTCTCATTGATGCCAGAAGTTATTGATTCTATTTAACTGAGACATAATTTCTATATCTTTAGGTCTATGCCTTTTTAAAATTATCATTATAATGGTGATGTACAGAAAAGCTACAGATGTATAAGTCAGGTAATGAATACATTTTTTGGACAATATCTCCCCTTCCCTTACTTTCTCTGTTTTTCTCTCCCATCTCACCAACAAATTGTATAGTTCATTTTCAACATAGTGTTCAGTGAATTTGTATGACTACTGAATTTGTATGACTTTTGTATGACATATTTTGCAAGTTGTGGGGTTTGAACTCAGGGCCTGGGCACTGTCCCTGAGTTTCTTTGTGTTCAAGGCTAGCATTCTACCACCTAATCCATAGTGCCACTTCTGGCCTTCTCTGAGTAGTTTATTGGAGAGCCTCATGGACTTGCTTGCCTGGGCTGGCTTCTTACTGTGGCCCTCACATCTCAGCCTCCTGATTAGCTAGGAGTACAGGTATGAGCCTTTGGCACCCAGCATCTATGACTGATTTTTAATGCTGGAATGGTGCTCTCTCTCTCTCTCTCTCTCTCTCTCTCTCTCTCTCTCTCTCTCTCTCTCTCTCTCTCTCTCTCTCTCTCTCTCTCTCTCTCTCTCTCTCTCTCTCTCTCTCTCTCTCTCTCTCACCCACCCACCCACAGACACACACACACACACACACACACACACACACACAGAGATTTCCTATGATGTAGATACTTCAGGGAAACGTATTCTAAAAATCTTTTTTTAAAATTGTGAACACACTGTACAGAGGAGTTACAATTACATGGGCAAGATAATGAATACATTTCTTATCAAGCATTGCAGTCTCCTCCTTTGTTTACCCTTCACATCCCTTCCCAGTCTCCCTCTGCCCCCCACCCAATCCTCCCCCCCACCAAAGTTATAAAGTTCGTTTTCAACATGACCACTTGTACTTCTCATTGTTGCAACGGGTCCACCTGTATCCTTAAACAACTTGTTTTTATAAGGATGTGGGCAAAGAAGAATTGAGAAGCTGTAACCATCCTGGCTGGGCTTATGGGAGAAAATACGAGATTCATGAAATGGAAAATCCTGGGAAATTTAGAGCTAGGAAGAGTGAAGCTGGCCAAACAAGGTGGCTTCCTACTGAATTTTGTAGTATTTATTTTTCCCAGTGGTTGGCAAGGGAGGGCCTCATCATCAGGGGCACTAGAGACTTTGATTCCACTCATTTATGAATGGGACATTATACATGAATCAGACGTTTTAGTCTTAAACAAATGAAGTCATGGCCCTCTGTGGCTGCATTATATTTGAAAAGCGGATTATTTGAAAACACAATCTGTGTAATTACAGAATAATAAATTATTAACTGAGAGGACTTTTTTACGGCTCTTGGTGATGTATCCTGCTATTTTTGCAATATTTTGTATGAGCATTCTAAGGTACTGTATGATTGATCTTCTTTCGAGAGTTTTCCTTCCCTCTTTCCAACTTCCTAACTTCCTAACTTTCTTCTCTTGTACTTGTTTTTGTGCCTTGAGCTGAAGAGCTGAAGGACAGTGCTCAGGCCCAGAGTTCAAGCCCCACAACCGACAAAAAGAAAAGTTTTCTGGAGAAGGATCTAAGCCTGGAGTCACAACTCTGTCAGCACGCACTGACCTCTGTCACTTGCTGACACCAGAGTGACAGGAAGCAAACAAGTATAAATTCCTCACTTAGTGCAAGCTTCAGGATCTTCATGTTCCCCTGTGCTCCCCTGCTTGCTTACATTCTGTTTTTGCCCATTTATTTACAAGTCTTGACCCAATTCTTCGTAATGGTATCTGGCAAGTCTCACATTTGGTAAGTAGGTGTTCAATCCCCATTTCTCCTGGAAGGTGCATGCCTTTGTTTAAATCTCGGAGTATTTCATTGTTCCAGTGTCTCACCTCTATGAGAAGTTCAATGGAATAGTTGTGGGGATTTTTTCTTTTCTGTTTTTTGTAAGGCATGGGGCTTGAGCTCTGGGTCTGGGCACTGTTCCCGAGCTCTTTTTGTTCAAGATTAGCACTCTACCACTTAAGCCAAAGTGCCACTTCTGTTTTTTTTCTGAGTAGTTTATTGGAGATAAGAGTCTTACCAACTATCCTGCTTGTGTTGATTTTGAACTATGATCCTCAGATCTCAGTCCCTTGAGTAGCTAGGATTATAGATGTGAGCCCTGCAACCTGCTGAAGAAGTTTTTGACTTGCAATTTGTCTGGACATTTTTGTGCACATTTGGTTTGATGTTATTTGTGGTTTTCTTCTGGCTGGAAATTTTATGCAAATATTTCACTTACTTGTGTGAGAATTGCTTTGACACATTTATTAATCACAGAATAGGGTCTGGGAAAGCAAATTCCCAGCCCTAAGCTGTGTTTTCTTGTTTCTCCATGGTTCTCTAATAATTTACCTGCACATGGTCTCTCCAGAGTGACTTTCACTCTTGTGCTGTGAGTCTTCTGTCCGCAAGATGCTTCTCACATGAAGTGCACTCTCTCCTAGTCCATGAATGTTAGCACACAGCTCCCTGTGTAAAGGCACATTGAACAACACCCTCACAGGCCTGTGACTACCTGTGTACCATTCAGAACTGCAAGGTCCATATCTTTCTAATCCAATAGACCTATTCCAGAATCGACTAAATAGCTGAAAAAGATTTAATAAACAGAATCATCAAAATTTGGCAAGAATAAACAAAAACATCACATTGCATTAGTGTAATTGGCTGGTGTGTCTGTCTCCACTACAAATTTATGAGCTACAGCCAGGATTTATACTGCACATTGGGGTGTAGCAGAATCCAATGTTTATCATTTTATAAGGACAGAAATCAAAAGATGAAACATAGAATGTCATGTGCTACTTCAGGAGAGGAAAAGAGAGAAAAGATGAATAGAAGATAGAATCACAAGGAGAAGAGCCCAGAGTCAGTATATCATCAGTCCCAGTCAACTAAGGAATGATGATTTATTGGGAGACCTGGCAGAGTTCTGCAAAAGCCGTTCTTTTTTATTATTTTAATAAGTTCTATTGTGAAAATACTGTACAGAGAGGTTACAGTTACATGAGCAAGTTAATGAGTACATTTCTTATCAAGAATTGTTGCCTCCTCCTTTTTTCCCCCTACCATCCTTTCCCTCCCACTTCCACAACTATACTCACCACTCCACCTCTGACTCCCCTCCACCTCACCCCATAAACACCTGCTGAAATTGTAAAGTTCGTATTTCAACAGTGTCTTCTACATCTCATTGTTGCAATGGGTCAACCTGTATCCCTATTTAAACATTTTGTTTTTTCCCTTCCCATTCTGAAATTATACCAGCATTAAACACAGTGAAAACAGGGGTTATACAGTGGGGAAGGGACATACAAAGCAACAAAAAACATCAGATGGTACCTTATAAATATATTAGAAAAAATAGAAAGAAAGAAAAAAATTACTTGTGTCCCTATCTTGGGGTTCATTTCGCTTAACATCATCTTAACTGGTAATATGTATATAGCTTTTGACCTTTTCTACATGTCCCAGACATATACTAGTTATTGCAAATAACTAGGTAAACCGTGGGACCTATGTTTCTTTGGGTCTGGCATACTTCACTTATTATAATTTTTTCTGTCTTTCCATTTCCTAAAAAATGGGGCAATGCCATTCGTTCTGATTTAGGTATAGAATTCCCTTATATATGTATATATATATGCATATATATGCATATATATACATACATATATGTATATTGTGTGTGTTTGTGTATCACATTTTCTTGATCCATTTATTTACTGAGGGGCATCTGGGTAGGTTCCATATCTTAGCCATGGTAAATAATGCTGTAATAAACAGTAGTGCTGGTAGATTTAGTATGGTGTTGTTTGTGATCATTTGGGTAAATGCCCAAAATTGAGATTTCTGGGTCATAGGGGAGATCTATGTGCAGTCTTTTGAGGAACCTCCATACTATTTTCCAAAGTGATTGAACAAGTTTATACTCCCACCAACAATACAGTAGGGTTCCCTTTTGGCCACATCTCCTCCAGCATCAGTTGTTATTAGAGTTCTTGATTATAGCCATTCCAACTGGGGTGAGGTGGTATCTCAATGTTATTTTGATATGCATTTCTTTTATGGCTAGAGAGGTTGAGCATTTCTTCATTTGTCTATTGGCCATTCTTCTTCACATAATAACAAAAGCACAAATAAACACAAAAATGAAGGATCCACACTTAAAACTGGTACCAATTTTAAAACAAAACTAGACAACAACCAAAGGCTGAGTTGGGGACTAACGGGTCCCCAGTACATCCCTACCAGAACTCTGTGCTGTTCTCATTCAGCAAGCTGAATCCAGAGTCTGCTGAATGAGCCTGCCATGCTCACCCAGAACTTCCCAACCTCAGAAAACATAGAACAGAAAACACACCAAAGTAAACTAGACAGACAAGTGGCCACAAAGACAAAATCAATTCTCAGTGAATGAGACGACATCCCACCACCATTCACTTACCAGGGGACTTGAACCCCACTCCCCTCCACTCACCTCTGGAGGATTTTTTTTAGATTCTTGCAAACATTGACCTAGGGGCCTTCCAAAGTGGAGGAGAATTCCCAGTCATCTTGGGGCAAGGGAAAAATGTCCCTAGCAGTGGTCCCCTAAGACTGACAGATTCTCCCCCATGCTCAGACCCCCTGAGCCAAGGCCTGAGGCTGAGATCTAACTGGGGCCACTTGCAGGTGGTCAGTGGCAGTTTCATCATTGACAAAAAAGCAAGTTACCAAAGCAGAACCAGCAGTTTTTGTTTTTGTTTTAAACGAAGTAGGACAAAGTCTAGGGGTGTCTCAGGAGTAGACTCACTTTGCCCCATATTTTTCCTGTAAAATAAATCCAATTACAAATATGGCAAGCAAAAGCAAAAGCACAATGAGACACAGACAGACATGATTATACACAGAATGAGGAGGGATACCCAAACCAAAAGTTACTTTTTAAGCAAGCTCACATCCAACTAGGACTGCTAGGACTGGTGGAATTGAGGGGTCCAGGCGTCCCTGGACCTCCTCAGCCGTAGCGGACTCTGCTGAGTCCAGCCTCACCCTACTTTTGGCCTCACTCTGGCGCCTTCTCTACCTAGGTTGCCCGCATTTACCTCGAGGCTTTTCTCGGAACTTCTCTCCAACATCCAAGTGCTCACACACTGTCCTACCAGTCAAGGACTTCAATCCCCCTCAGGTTGGAGTGGCTAAGAGCTCTATACTGGACAAGCCCCCATTAAATGTAGTAGGAAGACCCACTACTCAGGGCAGGCAAGCCCACCTAATCTTCCGGAGTGACAGACTCCACCACAACAAAGTTGTTAATAAGGAAGAAACTTTATTGAGGTTCCTACATTCCTACACTGACCAGCCAGGGCCTCAGCACAGGCTCAGGAGCTGATACTGTGACCCCGAGGGGCCCCCATTCTTTGGTTTTTAAAGACAAAATCCCTAAGGTCAAGCCTGGTCAAGCACAGGTGACCAATGGTATCGTAACACACACAAAGGATTATATGGTCATACCAGACCACACACAGTTGGGTAATAGGTCGAGTTTACTGTAAGCATGTGCAAAAGGCAGGGTTTACCATAAAGCATGTGGTGTCACCAGTTGATGCCAGATTGTAACCTATCTGTTTTATGGGTCAGTCCTTAACTGAACAATCAAGGTGGGTTAGGTTGTTAAGGGGAGAGGGACCTAGAGGCATTCTTTCCATTCCAAGAACTGGGCTAGTTGGAGCCAAGGTCAAGTTAACCTTGTTTAGAGGGTTTTTTTTCTCTAAAATCCCTAAAACAAAGGCAAAGCCAGGAAAGAAGCTGTACCAGCTCGAGTCTCCTCTCAGGGCATACTTCAGTATATATGTGAGAATAAAAGTAGAAAACTTGAAGGGATAGGTGGGGTTGGCGTAAGGGAAGGAAGAAAAGTGGAAAGTTTGACAATGATCCAGATGTGTTGTACATTGAAGTGTACATACACTCTATTCAACATACATACATACATACATACATACACTCTATTCAACACTGACATGATGAAGCAAAACCCTTTTGGACTACTAGCTGAAGATTAAAAATGTTTTGTTTTAATATTAACAGACCAGAAGCATAAACCTTTAAAGATAAATAAGAGGATAGCATTGACATATTGGTGAGGATGTGCTCTTTTCAATACAAAATTTAATAAGTGTCAAGTCTGCTGCAAATGTAAATTTTATTTGCCAATTCTTTTTGCAAATTGCTTAAAATATAAAGAACCAAATTCCAATATCCCTTCACTTCCAAAAAAATCTTATAGATCTTTACGTTTCTCAGTTGTTTCTAAATATCTTAATGTAATGCACTATTGGAACTAATTTCATTCCACATTTTAATTTAAATTTAAAATCATTAAAGTCTTTTAAAAGCCTCTCACTCCGGCACAGGTATGGATAAAGAACTGATGTGGTCAGAAGCAGAATTATTCAGAAGACTGTAAATGGATGCTTACCTAGTTTCCTCTCTGCTGGATCATAGAATACAAACTGTCCTAATTGAAAAAAGTTAGCCTTCCCAGGTTTTCTGCATATAAATACTCCATCAACATTTTGTTATTAGAGGATTATTCATGATTAGCTATATGTTGATTGATAATGACTGAGCATGAGAGAAAGGTGAGGGAAAACCATCTACACTTCAGTGAGGTTCTGACTTGTGTTTCACAAAGTGTTATGAAAGCTCTCCATGAGAAATCTAGCAGCTGCATTTCTAAAAAGTCCTTGTGTGCTTACACTTTCTGATACTGTCTCAATTCAAGTACTTCTCCTTGGAGTTCCATACTATTCAATGATGCTGTATGAGCTCCTTGTTTTGCAGACCGGTCTTGGTGATAAAATTTGTGCTTTTCAAAATTGCTCTCCCTATTCCATCCACAAAATGTGGACAAAAATTATCTGAAAAAAATTGTATCTGTTGATAGTGCATATACTTTTATTTTTCATTACAAACATAGAATGTAGTAAAAATTTTCATAGCAATTACTCTGCACTAGTTTGTGGGCAGATTCTAATGTAAATAATATGCTGTGTTCACGTAGAGAATTTGACTATCCAAATTTTAATATGCCTGTGGTCCTAAAACCAATACCCTACTGATATTGAGTGACAAATACAACTTCCTATAAGTATAGAAGTTTTCATTGTATCTTTTTAATATATATTTTTATTGTAAAGATACTGTATGGAGGGGATACAGTTACATTAGTAAGGTAATGAGTACATTTCTTTATTTTTCCTCTATTGTCGTTCATGGGGCTTGAACTCTGGGCCAGAACGCTGTCCTCAGCTCTTCAGCTCAAGGATAGCACTCTACCACTTGAGCTACAATGCCACTTCCTGTTTTTTTGGTGGTTTATTGGAGATAAGAATTTCTCAGGGACTGGGAAGGTGGCTCAGTGGTAGAGTGCTTGCCTTGCATGCATGAGGCCCTGGGTTCGATTCCTCAGCACCACATAAGCAAAAAGAAAAAAGCCAGAATTTCTCGGATTTCCTGCCCGGTCTGGTTTTAAATCCCGATCCTCAGATCTCAGCCTCCTGAGTAGCTAGGATTAGAGGCCTGAGCCACCTGTGCCCAACATGAGTACATTTCTTATTGAGCACCCTCTCCTTTGTTTTCCCCCTACCATCCCTTCTCTTCACACCTCCCCAACGTATCCCTCCACCCCCTCTTTGATAGAGTGTCTTGTACATATCATTGGTACAATGGGTCAACCTGTATCCTTTCCTCACATCTTAAATGAAGAAATGCTGGCTTGATTTATGCTGATTCTACTTGTGTAGACACATGTAAAATCACTCACCAAGTCCAAGAGCACATCATTTTTTGTCAGTTGGTATAGTTGTGTTCTACACATTTATTGACAGGTTACAAATTATTCTCAAACTTTAATACATTAAAAATACTTTCTTCTTTTCTTATTTTCTTGGCCAGGAAATCAGCCAGACCTCAGTCAGCATTTCTCTCATAGGACTTTTCACATGGGTTGGTTAAATGTTGATCTGAGGTCCAGTCTTCTGAGGACTCACTCATCTGCTTAGGAATTGATGCTGTCTGTTGGAAAAGAGCTCAAGGAAGGATGCCATTTAGAGCCTTATAACTTTATTTTTTTATTGTGAGAATACTGTACAGAGGAGTTACAATTACATGGGCAATATAACGAGTACATTTCTTATCAAGCATTGTTGGCTCCTCTTTCTTTCCCCTTCCCATCCCTTCCCATCTTCCTCCTACACCCGGTCATCCCTCGACCCACCAAAGTTGTAAAGTTCATTTTTCGACAAAACAACATTGAGATTCCACCTCACCCCAGTTAGAATGGTTATAATAAAGAACTCTAATAACAACAGATGCTGGAGGGGATGTGGACAGAAGTGAATCTTTCTACATTGTTGGTGGGAGTGTAAACTTGTTCAAACACTTTGGAAAGCAGTATGGAGGTTCCTCAAAAGACTCCACATAGAGCTCCCCTATGACCCAGCAATCCCACTTTTGAGCATTTACCCAAATGATCACAAACAAGACCATACTAAAACTACCAGCACAACTATGTTTATTGCAGCATTATTTACCATAGCTAAGATAGGGAACCAACCCAGATACCCCTCAGTAGATGAATGGATCAAGAAAATATGGTATATATACACAATGGAATTCTATGCCTCCATCAGAAAGAATGGCATCGCCCCATTTGTTAGGAAATGGTAAGACTTGGAAAAAAATTATATTAAGTGAAGTAAGCCAGGCCCAAAGAAACATAGGTCCCATGGTTTCCCTTATTTGCAATAACTAGTATATGTCTGAGTCAAGCAGAAAAGGTCAGATAAGTTGATGTTAGGGGAATGAATCCCAAGATAAGTATTCAAATGTTTTTTTGCCTTTCATGAAATTGTTTTTAACATTTTTATAAGATGATTTCTATGTTGCTTTGTATGTTCCTCCCCCACGGTATAACCCCTGCTTTCACTGTATTGATGTAGGTATAATTTGTGGAGGGGAAGGGAAAAAACAAATCGTTTAACTTGGGATATAGGTGGACCCATTCCAACAATGAGATATATAACTTTATTCTTTACAAGGGTATTTTCCTGCTACTTTGGTTGTTGAGAGTGTCTATAAGAGCAAGCATTCTGTAGGGAGCTGGGAGACACCATATGTTCTTTACTTACTGATTCCTAAGTGACTTGTACTGCATTTTGCAAGTCGAATCTGTCAAAACCTACCAGTTTTAAGAGATAAGAGGAGTGGTAAAAGAACTCATGGAGACAAATACATTTTCAACATATTTTGTTCCAAGCATTCCATCTAAGGCATAGTCAACAACTAGTGAAACTTGCGTTGGCTGTAAATATGTGTCTTTCTCCATGTGTGCATGTATACATGTGTATATGTATGTGTGAATTTGTGTGTATAGTAACATACATGTGTACATATATAAGGGCATATACACACATATATGCATATATAAATAAATATACATATGCAAATATATGTACATATATATAAATCAGTGTTCAGTGATTTAATCAATAGTTCCCAGCACATTGTCATTCTCTCAAAGTATACATGATAAACTGCTCTGAGGAGCTGTGCTCTATGATGGGTATCCTTTGTTCTCACTTGCCCCATTACCTTGTTTTTCATCCCTGTGAACAACTTCGGTCTACTTACCATAGGATAGCTTTGTTTTCATTACATGTAGTTACTTACTGATAATCAAAGAAAAAGGTTGTTTGTAAAAGAAAAAGAACTTTTACGTCACAAGTTAAAATATCTTATCTATCCCAATGATTCCTATGAGATAAAATTTATAATAGAAGAAAAGTAAAAAGGAATTCCTAGATCTGTTGTTTTGCCATTTAGAATGGCAAAGAATAAAATCACATCACTCTTATAATTCTTAAAAAATGCAAGGGAAACTGTTGGTCCCTATCATGTTCCCACAAAACCAGTGAATTCTGAAGGATAATAGACCAGCAGAAATTCTAAGTAGCAGACATGGAGCATGAAAGAGAAAGACCATGAATGGAAAGGGTGAACGAGAGAAGTACAATAATACTGAAAGTACATAACAGATAAACAAGTGCTGTATGAGAATATTGATACTGCTATCTTTAGACTTTACATGTACATTTGAAAGTATTTGATGTATGATAACCAATCAACATAAAATATAAAATGATTTTGATAAAAAATAAAAATGATGAGTCCCTGCCTGGTTTTAGGATGAGGGTTATGATGGCTTCATAGAATGTGTTCGGTAGTGAACTTTCTCTTTCAATTTCATTGAACAGTTGGAGGAGTATTGGTGTGAGCTCTGCTTTGAAGGCCTTGTAGAATTCTGCTGTAAAACCATCTGGTCCTAGACTTTTCTTAGATGAGAGGTCTCTTATTGCTGTTTCTATTTTCAATGCTTGATATGGGCCTGGAAAGACTTGGAAAAAATTATATTAAGTGAAGTAAGCCAAGCCCAAAGAAACATAGGACCCATGGTTTCCCTCATTTGCAATAGTTAGTATATGTAATGTATAAGTCAAGCAGAAAAGGTCAGATAAGGTGATGTTAGGAAAATGAACCCTAAGATATGTATTTAAATGTTTTTTTTTCTTTCATACATTTGTTTCTAACTCATTTATATGATTATTTCTTTGTTGCTTTGTATGTCCCTCCCCCACAGTATAACCCATGCTTTCACTGTATTTGATGTTGGTATAATTTGTGGAGGGGAAGGGGAAAAACAAGTCATTTAAATAAGGATACAGGTGGACCCATTGCAACAATGAGAAGTACAAGTTGTCATGTTGAAAACGAACTTTACAACTTTGATGGGGGGGGTGGGGGGGAGGATTCGATGGGGGGGAGGCTTGGAAGGGATGGGAAGGGGAAATAAAGGAGGAGGCTACAATGCTTGATAAGAAATGTACTCATTATCTTGCCCATGTAACTGTAACCCCTCTGTACAGTTTTTTCACAATAAAAAAATAAAAAATAAATGAAAATAAAAATGACTCAGAAGAAATTATAAGTGCAAATACAATCTTCCCAGAAGAAATCTCTCAGAGACTTTGAGAAATCTCTCATGATTTTGAAGAGGATAAAGTGGCTGAAGTTAGTATAAATTTAGAAGTATGACAATTCACAAAAATATAAAAAGATATTCATATATTTCATTATATAACTCAAAGCAGAAAGCAAATGTTGTTTAGATGATTTTTTAAAACACAGTCTTTCAGGAGCTGGGAAGGTGGCTCAATGGTAGAGTGTTTGTCTTGCATGCATGAGGCCCTGGGTTTGGTTCCTCAGCACTACAGAAGTAGAAAAAGATGAAGGCTCAAATGGTAGTGCTAGCCTTGAGCTGAGGGACAGCACCCAGACCCCAGAATTCATGCCCCATGACCAACAAAATAAAAATCAACAAAACAATGCTGGGTGCCGGTGGCTCGACTGTAATCCTAGCTATGCAGGAGGCTGAGTTCTGAGAATCACAGTTGAAAGCCAGTCCGGGCAGGAAAGTCCGTGAGACTTTATCTCTAATAAACCACTAGAAAACCAGAAGTGGTGCCATGGCTCAAGGTCTAGAGTGCCACCCTAGAGCTGAAGAGTGCAGGGACAGCACTCCGGCCCAGAGTTAAAGCCTCACGACTGACAAAAACAAAAAACACAAAAACAGTCTCTCACTTTTGTGGTCTCAACTCTGTAATACCGCCGCTTCCGACGAGGGCTAAGATTTTGGGTGTGGACATTTATCATCCCTCCTGATTCAGACTGTACTTGATGATTTATTTAATAAATATTTTGTTCTTAATTTTCTTCTTTGTAAACTCACATGCACCTATAAAAAATCTTTGGCCATCCCAGTAAGCTTCTCAAAGTACCTCCTGATGACGACTTATAAAAAGTTGTATTATATTACAAAAAGGGAAACAATGCAACAAATAAAGAAAACCAAAAGTTAAATATTAATGATTAATAAAATAAAAAACCAAACAATTACCAGTGTACTATTTTCTCATATTCCTGTGCATTTAAAACTGGCTAAGATTATGATGTTCAAAAAGAGGATTTTGTTTTGGTTTTTATTTTGGGTCCAGTCGTGGGCCTGAACTCTGAGCCTGGGCGCTGCCCCTCAGCTCTTCAGCTCAAGGCTAGCGCTCTACCACTTGAGCCACATCACCACTTCCGGCTTGTTGTTTGCTTATGGGTGCTGAGGAATCGAACCCAGGGCCTCAAGCATGCAAGGCAAGCGCTTTACCACTGAGCCACCTTCCCAGCCCCTCAAAAAGAGTTTTATAGGCTATGAGTAGTCTTTAAAATTACCACTAAGATTACTTTTTATGGCTCATCTCATCATTTATATATGGCTTATATCATCATTTGTTCCTCACTAACATGTTAAGTAAGGAAGCCCTAAAAATTTAAAGAAACTATATGGTTAACAAAGTCTTAACTCTTCACTCTGCTTCTTTACTCAAAGACTTTGCAATTTCTTATTGGTAATGTTTGTATAAACTCTGAAAGGTACATAATTAGTACCATATGTCTGCTACCATAAGCCTTAAATACTTTATAGAAAAGTTTATGACCAGCCAAACAGTCCTAATTTTGGCATATATATGCAAATTCCCAAAATTAAATACATTTAAAACTTAACAAACCTTAACACTTGCTGCAGTGTTCATTATGACAGGTGCCTTGTATAGAATAAATGAATTTCTCCTCTTATACATCTCTTGAACAACAAATATCTGGAATTATTTTGTTTTTGACATGCCAATCTTGACTTTATTCTTAAATGTGTGCTTATGTAAGAAATACATGGTTTTAACAGTTTGTTGTATTGCTAAAAAAGAAGAAGAAGAAGAAGAAGAAGAAGAAGAAGAAGAAGAAGAAGAAGAAGAAGAAGAAGAAGAAGAAGAAGAAGAAGAAGAAGAAGAAGAAGAAGAAGAAGAAATACATGGTTCTAAAATTTCACAAGAATTCTTTTGAACTTACTTTTTTTTTGAATTGTCTAGTTTAAGAAAATCAATTACACTTTATATATAAAAAATGTTCTGTGCTCAATTAGGCAGCAAATACGCTAAAATTGGAACAATACAGAGAAGATTAGCATGGCCCCTGAGCAAGGTTGACATGCAAATTAGTGAAATGTTCCATATTTTTGCAACAACAGATGCTGGAGAGTATGTGGCCACAGGGAACTCTACTGCATTCTTGGTGGGTATGTAAACTTGTTCAACCACTTTGGAAAGCAGTATGGAGGCTCTTCAAAAGACTCCATATAAAGCTTTCCTATGACCCAGCAATCCCACTTTTGGGCATTTACCCAAATGATCACAAACAAGACCATACTAAAACTACCAGCACAGCTATGTTTACTGCAGCATTATTTACAATAGCTGATATAGAGCCAACCCTGATGCCCCTCAGTAGATGAATGGATCAAGAAAATATGGGTGTACATACACAACAGAATTCTATGCCTCCATCAGAAAGAATGGTATCACCCAATTTGTTAGGAATTGGAAAGTCTTGGAAAAATTTTATTAAGTGAAGTAAGCCAAGTCCAAAGAAACATAGGTCCCGTGGTTTCCCTTATTTTCAATAACTAATATATGTCTGGGATAAGCAGAATAATTCAAAAGCTATGTGCATATGAGCAGATAAGATGATATTAAGGGAAATGAACCCAAAGACAGGGACACAAGTATGTTTTTTCTTTCTTGTTATTGTTTCTAATGTACTTATGATGTGCAATATGATTTTTTTTGTTTCTGTATATGTTCCTCCCGCACGCTATAACCCCTGTTTTCATTGTATTTGAAGTTGGTACACCTACATCCTGTGTATACGTTTCTCTAATTTGACGAGGAGAAGGGAAATACAAAATGGTTAAATAGGGATACAGGTTAACCCATTGTATCAATGAGATGCACAAGACACTCTGCTGAAAAATGAACTTTACAATTTAGGCAGGGGAAGGGGGAAGGGGAGCGTATTTGTGGAGGTGGGAGGGAAGGGATGGTGGGAAGAGGGAACAATGCTTGTTAGGAAATGTACTCATTATTTGCTCTCATAAATGAGACACCTCTGTACAGTTTTTTTATAATAAAAATCATATGAAAATGTTCTTATGTCGTGGTAGTGTAAAAATATCAGGGACAGAATAATGAAGGAATGTTGTAGACTGAGGTGAAGTCCATATGAAAATGTGCAAAACTGATAAAACGTAAAAGTATCAGAGCAGTATATTGTGTTTTACATCATTTAGGTTACATTGAAAAAATATGGAAGACCTAGAAGAATGAATTTTCTTTTTGATATCCTATCATAATTCCTTAGCAGGATGAACTCTTTCCTCATTGTTGTAAAGGCATCATCAGATGAGAGGAACTGAATTTTTTTGTTGGCTTCCTTACATTTATTTGTCAGTTTGAAATCTGAACTACTAGTTTATGTCTGAGACAAGAAGAAAAGGTCAGATAAGTTGATGCTAGGTGATATGAACCCCAAGATAAGTAGTCAAACGTTGTTTTTTCTTTCTTGCAATTGTATCTAACATATTTATAAGATCATTTCTTTGTTGCTTTGTATGTCCCTCCCCCATGGTATAATCCCTGCTTTCATTGTATTTGATGTTGGTATAATTTGTGGAGGGGAAGGGCAAAAACAAACTGTTTAAATAGTGATATAGGTGGACCCATTACAACAATGAGATGGACAAATTGTTATGTTGAAAAACGAACTTTACAACTTTGGCAGGATGGCGGGGGGCGGGGGGCAGTTGAGGGATGGGAAGAGGAAACAAAGGAGGTAGCAGCAATGCTTGATAAGAAATGTACTAATTGCCTTGCCAATGTAATTGTAACCCCTCTGTACAGTATTTTCACAATAAATTTTTTTTAAAAAAAGAACCTAAGGGAAATTAGACACACAGGCTTTGGAAAGTGTAAAGTCGGCTCCTGGATGGCAAGCAGACTCCACCCTCCTTGCAGCAAATTTTCTACCCAGTACTTGCGTTATCTAGGCATGCAGCAAATTTTCTACCCAGTACTTGCGTTATCTAGGCAACTGGCACACATGGAAGAGGTCACATCTGCATCTGCTGAGGTCACATCTGAATTTGATGTGGCCACAACTTTCTCCGCCCATACCTTAGATAAGGCCTAGCCCAGGCCCAGATGCCCTTTCTCTGCTCTTTTCTAGCTCTTTCTCAGCTCTTTCCTTCTCTTCTCTTTCCCAGGTCTCTTCTATTTCCTAGCTCTCTCTTTCCCACCTTTCCCAGGTGCTCTCTTTTCTAGCTATTTTCTCTCTTATTCCCAGCTCTTCAAGCTCTCTTTCCCAGTCCTTTCCCCACCACGCTGAGGACCAAGATGGCCTGGTGTCAGCCGGAATGATGAATAAACCTACCCCTTACCTGAACACCACGTACATACTGCTGTACTTCCTTAGCTACCTCTTTTTAAAATCCTAACAGAAAGTGACCATTTAGGATGAATGATATTTGATTTTACAATCAGAAAAATATTTTAAAAATTATATAGATATAAAATACTCCAAAAGATTTATTCTATGAATCTACCCCTTAGAACAAATGATAAGAAGGTGGTTAATGTATTTTAGGATAATATATATATATTCACATACCTATTTATGTTCACATAAATTTCACTTAAACAACAATCAAATGACTATATTTCTACCTTCTAGTTGGAATATACTTAAATCTCTAAAAATGACTATGATGCTGCTATAAAGAGCAATTTCCCAATTGTCCTCCATAGAGGGCATCCACAACGTATTTTGTGATAGGGCCAAAGCCTGAGTCAAGAAACTTCCCAATGGTGTCCAGTGGGTAAACTGTTTTGATTTGGTTTAAAGAAAACAAAAAAGAAACATTATTAATACCTTGCTCTTTTGTGAGGTGGAGACCATCTATGAGAGAGAGTTCCTACCTTGCTCTTCAAAACAGTTGTAATGAAAAAGGAAGGGACAAGACTGTGAACTTACGATGCACAGACTTGAGTGTCATGCACTGAGAGTCAAGGCGGCCCATTAGTCGAGAAACAAGGAGTTGCAAGTCTAACCCACAAGACACGGCAACATCAGGCAGGCCATAGGCAGTGACAGTGAATTTGTAGCCCTATTCATTATTACTGCTGTCAGAATGAAAGAGGACCATCTTAAACGTCACGTTCTAGAGACAAACAAAAGTCATGTGGTCAACAAGATGGAAGGAGGCAACAACTCAGCAGTGAAGTATGTTCTTTGTGACTCAAAAAAAATCTTAAAAGCAGTCTCCATTTCTACAAGTTCAAAATTATTAAGGGAGAAATGTACAGAGATGATACCAAAACACAAAACTCACAACTACAGGTAGAAAGCAGAATTAGTAGAAAACTGCTGTTCAGCTTTCTAAAACTCAAGTGACTATCTGCTCAACCAGTGATCACTGGCTCAGTTCTTTGTTCTCAACCAAGACCCTTGATAGGAGAGAGAAGTAAACAGTCTGAAGCAGGCTGCAGCCCAGATATTAAACAGATCTGTCAACTGGGCTCCTAGCTTTCACCATGGTTCAAGTCTTTCTCTTGGATCCACTGGCCCTTCTGAACTCAGAAATTAACAGCTCTTTAATTTACTCTGGACAACCCTGGGTATTAGCCAATTTCCTATGAAGAGCCAGATAGTTAAATTTTTAGCTTTTGTGGGCTACATAATCTCTACTGCAACTGTTCCTCTCTACAAGTAGAGTATCAAAGCAACTGTCAGAAATATGTGTGTGGTTACATTCTAGAAATGTGACTGTATTAAGGTTTGTACTTAGAGCTTTGAGTCTTTTTCAGCTATTTTGCTCATGGCTGTCATTCTACCATTCAAGCCATGTCTCCACTCTGGTTTTTTGCTGGTTGAGATGGGGCTCTCAGATTTGTCTACCTAGGCTAGCTTTAAATCTTATTCCTCAAATATCAACCTGTTGAGTAGCTAGGATTTTGAACAATATGAACATGAGCCACCAGAGCCTAGCTAGTCCTTTCCAAACACCATACCTTTATTGCTCTAAAATTGGAAAAAGGACAAGAATTGCTACAGACATACTTATTTACCTTGTTTGGGAAATATGACTTACCTTTGGCCACTTATAAGTACCAACTTTTGTGCCAAAGTGTGTCTTCCCACCTCTAGAGTCTGTAAATTCCAGATAATCATACCTGTGAAGGCATAATCTCTATTATATTCTTTCTCTTGTTTTTGATCCACTATTGCTTGGAAGAAAAAACGTGAGTCTTAGCACTTTTCGGTTTCACACATCTCATCAAATTCCACTTAAAAATAGGTTGCCCCTGGGCTAACAAAAACAGATACTTCATGGCAGTTTTTTCATATTTATGGGCAGATTTTTTGGTCCATGTATGTAGTACCACAGGCTGTTCCTGCTGCCAGGTCTCAACATCCAGCTAGGCAGACAAATGAGTAAGAGAAAATTCCAGATATTACTACACAACCAACTGTCACAATAGACTATCAGTGCTGTAGATCACAGGCTTTGACAGCCCTGATGAAATTTTACACAGGCTAATCTGATTTCCTGTCTATGCAGAGATCAATAGACATCTATCACTCAGCAGAAATGCATTAGGATTATACTTTAGGGACTCATGCTTTTATCTTTTAGCGGTGACAGAACTATTTTTAAAAATAAGTACTGGTATGAATTCCACTGGAGAAAAACACTGAATTAAAAGATTAAGAGCTCACATTTTTACTTAGGACCTTGGCATGTCTAAGACCACTCTTTTTTTCCTCTTAAATATAAAGAAAGTTTTCTTTTTAGCTCATGATTCTAATCCTAGTTACCCAGGAGGATGAGATCTGAGGATTGCAGTTTGAAGTCAGCTTTGTCAGGAAAGTCTTATCTGTAATTAAAAGCCAGAAATTGCTCAAGTGGTAGAATGCTAGTCTTGAGAAAAAGGAGCTAAGGGATAGTGCCCAGAACCAGAATTCAACCCCCAATATTGGCAAAAAAAAAAAAAACCCGATTAGGATTGGATGCTTTGGCTCAAGTGGTAGAGCATTGGCTTTGAGCTGAAGAGCTCAGGAACAGTGCCCAGGCTCAGTTTAAGCCCGACAACCAACAAAAACATCAGGGTTGGAGGCATGGTTTAGTTGGTTGGTAGAGCACTACCCAATGAGCCAAAGCAACAGGTACTAAGTTTGAGTTCCAGTCTTACACCAAAAAACAAAATGAGAAATAAAAAAGATCTGCTAAATGTATATGCCCTTTCTACTACCATCAGGAAGTTATGAAACTCAAAAAGACTGTGAACAAATGTTATATAATAAAAATTAAGTATGGGAGATAATTCTTTTAAACACTAAACCTTCTTATTTTTCTTTCCATGTATATTTTCTCTTTTAGACTTCATTTTGTGTGTGTGTGTGCCTGTCATGGGGCTTGAACTCAGGGTCTTGGTGCTCTCCCTGAGCTTTTTCATTCAAGACTAGCACTCCACCACTTGAGCCACAGCTCAAGCCTACCCCTCCTCATCTGCCCCCCTCCACCAACTAGTTATTTGGAAATAAGAGTCTCACAGGCTTTCCTACCTACACTGGCTTCAAATTGAGATCCTCAGATCTCAACACCTGAGTAGTTAGTATTACATGTATGAGCTACAAGCACCTGGCTAGACAAATCTTTCAGACTTTATTTACATAGATATTTACATAGATTTTATGTAACTTAATATAACCTAAAATGATTAGATAAATTATACAGCTTTTCGGCCTCCTTTCTAGTGCTAATGACAAATCAAGATGATATTTACTATCCTTGTTGGCAAAAATACCAATAAAGCGTCTAGAGGCAACTTATTTGTATATATCTGTAGTCCAGTATGTTTTATATGGTAGAGTCATATCTCTCTGAAGAGAGGACACAATACAGGTTCAGGGCCAACTGAAGTTATCTTGCTCAGTCCTCCTTCAGGGTCATTGCAGAGCTTCTTCAACAGCTCTGTTAAGGTAGTGAACTCTCTCAAGAGAGTACATTGTGAAATGTCCAAAGAACAGAAGTCTAGGAGGAAGATGAGCTAAAGGAAGATGAAGGATGTACTCAGTATTCACTGCACATGCTGGTATTTCCACCAGCCCCCTCCCTGCTTATTGAAAATAGCCACTTCTCCTTACCAGTTGACGAGCTGCCATGGAAAACACTGAATTACACAATTTTTCTTTTTTTTGAGGGGGGGTCTGGTCGTGGGGTCTGAACTCTGGGCCTGGGCGCTGTCCCTCAGCTCTTCAGCTCAAGGCTAGCGCTCTACCACTTGAGCCACAGTGCCACTTCTGGCTTTTTTCTTTTTGCTTATGTGGTGCTGAGGAATCAAACCCAGGGCCTCATGCATGCAAGGCAAGTGCTCTACCACTGAGCCACCTTTTCAGCCCTACACAGTTTTTCTACTATGTTTTTTCCACTATACTGTGACAAAAGGGATTCTAAAATCACTCTCATGCTTACCAGAAACTGTCCCACATCTATCAAAACATAAAGTAGTTAATATTTTATATGGTAAGAACATCATTTACCACATTATTATCAAGTGCAAAGCTAGGGAAGGCTATAGAAGCTGACTACCAAAGCAGGGAGAGGGAACAGCAGATCACAAGACCATTAAGCATCATCCAAATGAACAATGTCAATTTAATTACCTCTGAAAGGGAAAAGCTGTGAAAACTGCAGTAGTTGGTACGAGTGACAGTTAAGTTTAAGGTGAGTTTTTGGGTTGCTTTTCAATGAAGTGGAGATATCACTCTAAGTTATATCTGATCCCAGCACTCAGAAGGCTGAGGAAGAACTGAGAATTCAAGTGCAGTCTGGGTAGACAGCAAGTTCAAGGCCAGTATGGGCTACACAGTGAAAACTTATCTAAAAAGAAGTGGTGCTGCCTGTAGTCCTAGCTACTTGGGAGGACTACAGTTTAAGGTCAGCCTAGACAAGAAGTTTGAGAGAACTCATCTTGAGCAACCTCATTTCAACCAATAAAAATCTGAACGTGTGATTATATAGTTGTAGTTCCAGATATTTGGGAAGTACAAATAGGAAATTTGCCATCCAAGCTGGCCCAGACATAAATGTAATACCCTATTACTCTATTTGGAAAATAAGTAAAAAGGGGGGTGTGGCTGATTCAGGAGTTCTGGATTGTAATGATTTTTCTGTCACTAGAGGGCAGTGTTGAGTTTCCTAATGCAGGAATTACCAGGGCAAAATTGTGAGATCCTATAGAGAGCTCATCAGAACTAGATCCTAATTTTGCCTCCACTAATTGCTCATTGCTGCTTTGCATCATTTTGAACTAAGTCTTTCTATGTAAAATGTGGTTCATATTTATACATAGTTACAGGCAACAACAACAACAAAAGACCTATGAAAGTCTCTTCAAATGGGAACCTAGATGGCCTTATTGAGTAGGGGATAATAAAGCAAGGTTTTGTTATTATCTAGGGAAATAGAGGGCAAGCATGGTTAACATTGAGATTGTGTAATATGAATTCGGCTTCCATCAATGTCTAAGTTTGATCTTTCATGATAAAGGCTGGCTTATGTTCCTCTTCCATATTACATGTTCCATGGTCATCATTCTCTCATCCTGACTGCTCAGGGATGTTTTCTTTGTTCCAAACCACATGAGAGTCAGTTCATTAACATGAACTCCTTACAATGACACAGATCTTGAATTTTTCTACCTTTCTATCATCAATATCTAATTCTAAAATAGAATGAGTATGTGGTGTTTTGCTTGTTTTTGTTATTTAGTTTAGGCTGGACACCAGTGGCTCACACCTGTAATCCTAGCTACTCAGGAGGCTGAGATCTGAGAATCATAATTCAAAGCCAGCCAGGGCAGGAAAGTCCATGAGACTCTTATCTCCAATTAGCCATCAGAAAAGCCAGAAATGACTTTGCTTTTGCTGTGGTTCAAGTGGTGGATCATTAACTTTGAGTAAGAAAGCTTAAGGACAGAACCCAGGCCCTGAGTTCTAGCCATAGGATTGGCACAAAACAGTGTTCAATGTTTTCAGAAGTGGTGAGGTGTGACTCAAAGTAGTAGAAAGCTAGCTAGTAGAAGCTCAGGGATAGCACCCAGTTCAACAACAAATATCACACATATATATTGAAGCCAGCTCAAGATTTTTGTCTTTAGCTTTATTAGTATATAACTGTCTCTTCTAGTGCATAGACAGTAAGATCTCTGCTTAGTGTCTTCAGCTTCACAGATGTTTTAGTCTGTGAACCCTGGGGCTTCCCACTGTGTGACATTCACATGCAGAGGGAAGGCCTCCCTTTCCTGCAGCTTCCTGTATGTTATGTTCCAGCAGCTTCTGTCACCTTCTTGCAGCTCAGGCAGGCTCTTCCCCCAACCCCCCCAACCCCTTGGACTCCACCCCCCTACTCCAGCCTTATCCTCTCAGGTCTCCTGCCTGGGACTGCCTGAATTATGTACAGTCAGAGTCCTGCAGATTAAGTGATGCCTTGGGTAGGATTATATCCAGAAAAGTTCCTTCTCCCATAGTCCAACTAATTCTCTCTTAAAAAATCATTTTGGCCATTTCTAAGGTCTTCATAAGTCCTTTATGGCTGAATGCTGATGGCTCACACCTATAATCCTAGCTACTCAGAAGGCTGAGGTCTAAGGATCTTGATTCAAAGCCAAATCAGGCAGGAAA
The DNA here is from genome assembly GCF_024711535.1 of Dipodomys merriami. NCBI lineage: Eukaryota > Metazoa > Chordata > Mammalia > Rodentia > Heteromyidae > Dipodomys > Dipodomys merriami. The sequence continues at coordinate 45,016 of NW_027203036.1, forward strand.
GTCTATGAGACTTTTCTCTCCAGTTAACCACCAATAAGCTGGAAATAGAGCTCTGTGAGAGAACCAACTTTGATTGAAGAAAGTGAAAAAGTTAAGAGACAATGCCCAGGTTCAAGTCCAGGTATGGGAACAAAAATTAAAATCTTTTATCCTCTATTTGGCTCAGTGTTTAAATACTGTCTGTGGGAAGGGTAAATTTGTTAGAATCTTTATTATAAAGATTAGAACTTCACTCAGTTGGTATTCCTAGGTTGTAAAATGAGCTGAACTAAACAGAAATAGTGGCTTAAAGATACCATGCCTCTTTAGATTTTATCTAAACCTTCTAGCACCTTTTTGTAAATTTGAAAAGATACGTAGAAAAATAATGTCAGTAGTCTATTTTCTTCAACTCAACTGATTGCAAGTGTTACTATTTCTACAAATTACCAGTACAACATTAAGATGCTTTTCATTATTTTTACATTAAACCTGCAGTACGGATAATGGATTTTCAGCAGCCTAATTTAGGTGCTAAATCTTCAACAGTTTAAAAGAAATAATGTACTATCAAAACCATAGTTAAGTTCAATAAAAATCTTTAGAATGGTTCTATTTTAGTTGGGCTTCAACACAGGGCCTAGGTATTGTCCCTTAGCTCTTTCACTCAAGGCTAATGTTCTACCACTTTGGACACACAGCTCTACTTCTGGTTTTCTGGTTAATTGGGGATAAGAGTTGTATGGACTTTCCTGTTCGGACTGGTTGTGAACCACAATCCTCAGATATAATCCTCCTGGGTAGCTAGGACTACTAATAGGCATGAGAAACTAGCTCCTGGCATGTTTAAAACTTTTAAGGTAAATCAACAGAAAATAAAATAAAATTCAGTCACATGTTAAATGTCCCCAGGTGCTTGTGACTATTGGCTACCGTATTGGACAAACTAGGCTTGGATGACAAGAAAGGATTTTTTTTTATTTTTATTTTTGCTAAGCAAAGGAGCTTTTCTAGAAGATTTGACGTATAATGTTACAGAAATTAAATCTAATATGCCTGTAATCACTTTTAGGAAATGCAAGAAATAAATTATGTCTTTAAATATTTTAATATCTATGGGGCAAAAAAAGTTCCCTATGTGGGAGGCTGAGTATGGGAGGATTGTGATTTGAGGACAACTTGGGCAGAAGCTGGATGTGGTGGCACACAGCTGATGATAGCTAAAAGTAGGCATATCTGTCTATGGATCATGCCAAGGTGGAAAGTGAGACCCAAGGCTTCACTGCAACCAGTCAGAAATCTGGGCAGGCAGGTTGGGTAGTACCATGCCAGTCTAGGAAATACAAAGCCCTGAGTTCAAACTCTATTATGGAAAAAACAAATATTCCCCCATTTTACAAAAATCTTTTGCTAACAGCAAAGCCAAATTAGTTTGCATAATGTACATCATTTGTGTGCAGAATATGTCAACAAATTACTGTTGTTTTAATAAAACACATGTTCCTCCTTCTATGAATTTGCCTTTTTGGGATTCACATTTAATAATATCCTGGCTATAAAAGCCCACTGTAAAAGTGTTCCTTTTGTAATTGTTGACTGAATAATTAGAATGATGATGTTGACTGTTTAAAAAATGAACTTTTGGTATTGTGGTTATAATTGCCTTCACTCCTGAGACAGAAGAGTGCTTGAATTGACTGAGGTGAAATTCCAGCTTGGTGAAATAACTCTCATAAATGGTGTTTGACTGTGGGAACTAACATGTAGTTACAATTCAAATTTAAATAGATAAAATGTTTTCTTTTTCCAATTTGAAAAAGGACCATAGGGGTACTATCTGTTCCTGAATCAAAATAGGAAACCCAAGGAGGACTTTCTGCTTTCTACCACTCAGGATGTGTGGGAGGAATTCTTAGTAACTATAGCAGAGGAGGGGATCATGACTGGGAAGATTTTTTTTAAGAGGGGAATCTGTGCATGTGTAAGATTGGCATCCCATAATGTAAGTATGAATGAGATGCGACCTGTGTGCATGAGGCCCTAGTAGGACTTTATTGCCCAAAGGTCAAGCTAAAGGCACAAGAGGTTCCACTACACACATACCTCAATTTCCATTAGAACTGGCCTAGAATTGTAACCACTCCCTGACCACAAAGGAAGTGGCATGGGAGGTACTGGGAAAGAGGAAGAGCTCAAGGTGTTTAGGCAGCCATGACTAGGAGAGGGGTGTTGACCTGTGCATTCTTTCTCCTCCTCGTCCTCGTCCTTGTCCTCGTCCTCGTCCTCGTCCTCGTCCTCGTCCTCGTCCTCGTCCTCGTCCTCGTCCTCGTCCTCGTCCTCGTCCTCCTCCTCCTCCTCCTCCTCCTCCTCCTCCTCCTCCTCCTCCTCCTCCTCCTCCTCCTCCTCCTCCTCCTCCTCCTCCTCTTCTTCTTCTTCTTTTTCTTCTTCTTCTTCTTCTTCTTCTTCTTCTTCTTCTTCTTCTTCTTCTTCTTCTTCTTCTTCTTCTTCTTCTTCTTCTTCTTCTTCTTCTTTCTTTTTCTTCTTCTTCTTCTCTCCTTTCCCCCTTCCCTTCCCTGAAAGTATTCCAGCCACCCCATATTTGGGAAGTAAGTCTAAATTTATTGATAATGCTAAGTTTTGTGTCTGTATATGCTTTGTAAAATAAAACAAAAAAAGTCTTATGCATTGCTTGTCAAAAGATGTGTTTTTTCTCTTTGAAAGACTTAACTCTGAGCTGTCTCAGGACAGCACAATTTCAGACGTCTACACTCCTGTGCATCTGTTGGTCTGCAGAGGTGACAATAAAGACTCCTATAATTTGGCTTATTAATTGTGGCATCTTTTGTTTTGTTACTGATTGGGTTACAACACTCAGAGCTCAGCCTCCTAAGTAGCTATGATTACAGGTGGGAGCTACTGCCTTTCTGTTCACATGAAATAAGCATGCAACTGTTTCAAGTCAAGTACACTGATGGGAGAGATTGGGAGAAAAAATCTGGGGTTTACAGGGTGGCTATCAGATGAATGATTCTAAATCACAGAGTGGAGACTGATTTATATGTAATCAATTTGGATTTGCTTCCCCATCTTTAAGTGTAAGAACCAGCCAGACAGTTCATGTCTCTACAACTATCTGAATTCAGTTCTGAGTCTCAATTTTTTAGTTGCCAAGTGTTGGGGTCTCCCTCTCCTTGTCTCAAGAGGTAACACTGATCAAAACATATTGTATTCACTTATTAAATGGAAGCTCCTATGTATAACTACCTAAAGATAATTCTTTAAAAAGAAAATTTTTTAAAAGAGGAAAAAACTTTAGCAATGTGACTTAAGTAGTTAAAAAGGAAAATTTAAAAGGCCATACAAGGTGGCCAAAGCAGGAACTTGTAACAGGATGTAACTAATATAACGAGATAGGACTTAATTAAAATAGCTTTTTATTTCAAAGGTTATACAAAGTTGTATGAGAGAAAGAAACCAAATTTTGACCAAAGATTGTAACTCGTTTTTTGTCCTAGGACTTGAACTCAGGGCCTGGGCATTGTCCCTTCCTCAAGACTAGCATTCTAGTACTTTGAACCACAAGTCAACTCCTGGTTTGGGGGTGGGTAATTGTACATAAAAGTCTCACAGACTTTCCTGCCAGGGCTGGTCTCAACCTATGATCAGATCTCAGCCTCCCGAATAGCCAGGATTACAGATGTGAAGTACCAGCACATAGCTTGAAGACTGTACTTCTTATACCCCTTTCCCCAGTTATGTATTCAAAGCTACTGATCCTGTCTATATCTCTGAAGAAGGGCTGAAGTGCTGTCTTCCCCCTTGTCTACAAGATAATAAATTTCCTTTCTCTCACCTTCACTGTGTGTCTTTATTTGTTTTATAAGGACAAGAGGCTGGAGCTGGTGTGTGGAATAGCTGGAAATTGGACCTAGGGTCTCCTATGCAGTAGCACACCAGCAATTCCTTCTACCATCAAGCTGTAACTTGAATGATATACCTGAGGGACAACCACATATGTCAAATGTCAGGTTTCTGAATGGAAGATTGTTTTGAATTTTCTTTTGCAGGTTTTGTTTGTGGAGATGGCTGTAGTGGCATGCATGACCAGTTAAATTTCCAAGAGGACAAATGGGTAAGAGTGAATGGGGGAGGGGGGACAAGGAAGAGATGTAGGTGCTGCACAATTGCGCCTGCAAAGCTCTGCCATGGTTGCAAACATTCAGGCTTGGCAGCCAGATAGGCTTGTACCCGTAGCTGACTGGGTATATCTGCTTCCCGTTCTTCTCACCTGAGTGCTACTGATTCCAGCTTTGACAGCTACACTCTACTCAACCTGAGGAGTAAGATGAATCTCTACTTATGGCACTCTGTGACAGTTTGGAGAACCAGACCTCAGTTGTTTGGCACGGGACCACTGTCCATCCAGGCCTATGGATGGCACTGGCTATATCAGGCTCTAATTAGTCCACAGTTGTGTTCAGCCGAATGACCTCTGCCGGGAACACTCAGAATGCGGTTCTGAGTTATTGCAACATAGGAACATTTCACTGCTTTCCAGGCTTCTTAGGAAGAATTCCAGAAACTTGCAGCCGGCAGGCCTCTGGGTGTCTTGGGTGAACATCTCCTTGTAATTCCTCCATGGTTTCTTCTACCCCCGTGAAGTTTGGCAAGGGTACGTAGTTTGCATTGCTGCACAATTGCGCCTGCAGAGCTCTGCCATGGTTGCAAACATTCAGGCTTGGCAGCCAGATAGGCTTGTCCCTGTAAGACACTGCCAGCGGACTGGGTATATCTGCTTCCCATTCTTCTCACCTGAGTGCTACTTATTCCAGCTTTGACGGCTACACTCTACTCAACCTGAGGAGTAAGGTGAACCTCTACTTATGGCACTCTGTGAAAGTTTGGAGAACCAGACCTCAGTTGTTTGGCACGCGTCCACTGTCCATCCAGGCTTATGGACGGCACTGGCTATATCAGGCTCTAATTAGTCCACGGTTGTGTTCAGCCGAATGACCTCTGCCGGAAACACTCAGAATGAGGTTCTGAGTTATTGCAACAGAGGAGCGTTTCACTGCTTTCCAGGCTTTTCAGGAAGAATTGCAGAATCTTGCTGCCAGCAGGCCTCCGGATGTCCCGGGTGAACATCTCCTTGTAAATCCTCCGTGGCTTCTTCTCACTGGATTCTATTTTATGGGAATAGTTTGCAAGATACATAGAAGCCACATCTTGAGAGGTCAAATTGGGAATCTTTTTTTTTTCTTTTGGTCAGGTGTGGGGCTTGAACTCTGGACCTGACCACTGTCCCTCAGCACTTCAGCTTAAGATGAGTGCTCTACCACTTGAGCCACAGTGACAGTGTCATGGAATTTCCTGCCTGGGCTAGCTTTGAACTGTGATCCTCAGATCTCTATCTCCTTAGTAGCTAGGATTATAGGTGTGAGCCACCAGCGATTGGCTGGGAGTTTTAGTAAAATGTCGGTGTCTACAGGTAGACTCCTGTCCCAAAGACCTGCAGCCCAGAACAGAGCTTGCACAAAGCTTTTAAAGGCAAAAACCATGTTGTGGGTGGGGACAAAGCTCACCACAAGCTAACCATATAGGATAACAATCAGGGGTGAGCATTCTCTACAGCAAAACTTTCCTGGGACTAAACAGGATGACATGTATGAAATCCAAAAAATGTCCTGTCTCACCTCTAGGCTTTTCAAGAAGGTTCCCGTAACAAGTTCTCTTTTGGTTGTTGTTGTTGTCAGTCATGGGTGCTGTCCCTTGAGCTTTTTTGCTCAAGGGTAGCACTCGACCTCTTTTGTTTTTTTTTGGTCGGGTCATGTGGCCTGAACTCTGGGCCTGGGCGCTGTCCCTCAGCTCTTCAGCTCAAGGCTAGTGCTCTACCACTTGAGCCACAGCGCCACTTCTGGCTTTTTTCTTTTTGCTTATGTGGTGCTGAGGAATCGAATCCAGGGCCTCATGCATGCAAGGCAAGTGCTCTACCACTGAGCCACCTTCCCTGTCCCCACTCTACCTCTTTGATTCAGTTTTTCTGATTGTTAATTCGAGGTTATAAATCTCACAGACTTGGGGGCTGGGAAAGTGGCTCAGTGGTAGAGCGCTTGCCTTGCATGCATGAAGCCCTGGGTTTGATTCCTCAGCACCACATAAGCAAAAAGAAAAAAGCCTGAAGTGTCGCTGTGGCTCAAGTGGTAGAGCATTAGCCTTGAGCTGAAGAGCTGAGGGACAGCGCCCAGGCCCAGAGTTCAGGCCCCACAACCGGACCCCCCAAAAAAAAAGTCTCACAGACTTTCCTGTCCAGTCTGGCTTTGAACCACAGTCCCCAGATCTCAGCCTCTTGAGTAGCTCCATGTACAGGTGTGAGTCACCAGTGCCCAGCTTGTATATAACTCTTGAGTGTGTTTTGTCATCTGCTTGTCACTGTATGCTCAGATAAGCCATCAAAATTGAGAACAATAGCATTAGGTGTGCTCAGAAAAAGAGCCTGTTCTCCTGTGAGTGATTTCATGACTTTCCCCAGGGGTGGCCAGACCTGTACTCAGTCCACAGAGACACCATGGCCTTCTTCTGATGGACTCTAAAGCATGAAGGGGGAGCCCCATCACCAGCTGCACTTTGTGGACATTATTACCCATGTGTCCAGAGTCACATAGGATACCCTGCTCCATGGGAAAGAAAGGGAGGGAAACTCCAACACTTGGCAACTAGAAAATTGAGACTCAGAACTGCATTTCGTTGGATATAGAGCAATGAACTGCTTGGCTATTTCTTACACTTAGAGATGGGAACAAAATCCATATTGATTACACTCAAACTAGTTTCTACTCTGTAGTTCAGAATCATTCATCTGATAGCCACACTGCAAGCCCCCAGATTTCTTCTCCCAATTCTCCCTTCAGAGGCCTTGATTGGAAACAGTTCCGTGCATATTTGATGTGAACAGAAAGGCAGTGGCTCCCACCTGTAATCCTAGCTACTCAGTAGGCTGAGGTCTAAGTATACTGGTTTGAAGCCAGCCCAGATAGAAAAGTCTATGGGATTCTTATCTCCAACTTTTGAGCAAAAAGCTAAAAATAGAGTTTACTCAAGTGGTAAAATGCTAGCCTTGGGGCAAAAATCTAAGGGACAGCCAGCCCTTGGAGTTTAGTCCCTGTACTAGAATAAAAAGAAAAGGAAGGAAGGACAGGGAGGAAGGAAGGAAGTAAAGAAGAGGGAGGAAGAAGGAAAAAGAAAAAGGGAGGGAGAAAAGAAGAGGGGGTTAGAGGGAGAGAAGGAGGGAAGGAAACCTAGTCTCATATGTATCACTATGGTTCTATCTCTAGCCAAGTAATTGCTTCGTTCAGAGACCTGGAGGAAGTTAATACTCTTTAAAGGTCCTGGCAATGTAAACTCTTTCACCTTTACAAATGCATTTCCATTCTGCTGAAGAGAAAGGGTCTGTGCAGGAGCTCTGGGGTAGATGGAATGGATGCAGTCCTTCTCTGCAAACATCATTTCTACTTTGAGGTTCACTGGAGACCTCAGTAATTACAGCCATTTAAAGTGAGTTGGCAAAGAGGGAAATCCAATAACACAACTGCCATGAGAAATTAATCTACATGTTAATACTTTCACATCCCAGACTCCTCTGGGCCCAGGGTTTGAAAGAACTGTAGCCGACTGCAATGTTAGCAGAGGGAATTGCTAGTCAAGGGCACCCTGAGAAGAGATGAAGATCTTGTTCCTGATAGGATGGAATTCAATTAGAAACTGGTCACACCCCACCCAAGTTTTTCAAAGCAAACCAGTCTATGGCCTTTCCCTGATGCCTATGCCCAACGTCCAACAGAGACAGACATGTGGCATTTTCTGTTTCTTTTTGGAGTCCAAGGTTGGGAAAAGCATGTACTCAGATAGGACAATGGGAGAACTGAGCGTCCACATCAGGATACCCATATATATATATATATATATATATATATATATATATATATATATATACCAAAAACTAATGGACAACAAATCAAAAGAGCTGCTTTTGCTAGTACTCTGCTGCTGCTTCTGTTCTGTTCTGTTCTGTTGCTCTAGCTACTGAGCCAGTATGGTGGAGTGGGGATTTTGCTGATTGACTGTCTCCCTTTTCATGGACCCTGTTGATTGGTTGTCTCTCCTACAGACCATGGTTGGAAACTTCCATGCATGGGGAATATCTTGGGAGCATCTTCCACTTAGTCCATTTCTTGCTCTTGGTGCACCTGGTCATTTTCTCCTGGCTATTGTGATTTCTCTGTCCACCATGTTTCCTTAAATGGGGTCTCCACACTGACTTCCATCTGACAGCTATAGAAACACATGTTCCTCAATTGGGAATGTCTTCCTAAGTCTACCTGTCCATCAGTGGGAACCAGTGAACTGGTTAGCTCTGTGAGTGAGTCGAAGGCATCTGTACTCAAATACTCATGGCAATGAGAGGAGTTGTTACCATTTGGGAGTGAATTTCATACATGCAATTGCAAAACCCTGTATTCCCTAACTTCAAGAAACATGTTTAAGCATGATTGCAAATGAGAAACAGTTGTAATGAAAATCAAATTCAAGAACATATGTTGCTTTTTTACTTAAATGTTATTTTATTTAAAGATAAAAGTGAAGCAGGTGTTAGTACAATGTCAAGGACACTGAAGACACAGTTCTTCAAAAAATAGCCATCTCATTCCTGTCATCCTAGCTAAACAAGAGGCTGAGATCTAAGGATCATGGTTCAAAACCAGCTACAGCAGGGAAATCTATAATGTTCCTATCTCCAATCAACCAGGAAAGAGCTGGAAGTGATTCAAGTGACAGAGTACTAGCCTTGAATAAAAAATGCTAAGAGATAGCACCCGGCCCTGAGTTCAAATCTTAGTACCAGCAAAAAAGAAAAGAATAGAAATGGAGAGAGGGATTGGAGAAAGGAGAAGGAGAGTGGGGAAGGAGGAAGGGAGAAAAAAAAAGAGAGGAGCTTTGTTGTGTTTGAGTGATATGTACCTAAAATGACACATGATAGGAAAGTAGCCCTGAGAAAGGAAGGGAAGGAAAGGGGAGGGGTGTAATAAAGAGTTTTGTGGGACTGGGAAAGTGACTCAGTGTAAGAGTTCTTGCCTTGCATGCATGAAAACCTGAGTTCTATTCCCCAGCACCACTTAAGCAAAAAGAAAAAGCCGGAAGTGGCACTGTGGCTGAAGTGTTAGAGTGCTAGCCTTGGGCTGAAGAGCTGAGGGACAGCACCCAGGCACAGAGTTCAGGCCCCACGACCAGACCAAAAAAAAAAAAAGAGTTTTGCTGTATTTGAGCCATGTAAATGACCTAATAATGACCTGGTCAAGGGCCCTTGAAATGGGACAGGAAAAGCAAATGCTTTGTTCTCTGCAGTAGTTTCAGAGCTGATAAGCAGCTAGCTGGACCCATAGCTATTCTATGAGGTCATAAAAGGACTATAGGCCAGGTGTTTGGTGGCTCATGCCTGTAATCCTACCTACTCTGAAGGCTGAGATCTAAGGATCAAAGCCAGCTTGCACAGGAAAGTCCTTAAGACTCTTATCTCCAATAAACTGCTCAGAAAAATCCAGGAGTTGTGCTGTGGCTCAAGTGGCAGAGCACTAGCCTTGAGCATAAAGAAGCTTAGGGACAGGCCCCAGGTCCTGAGTTCAAGCCCCGGGACTGGAAAAAATAAGACCATACACAGTGGCAACTTTTCTCAAAGGGGGGCAATAACATCCTAAACAACCTTGCCTGGGAACAGGGGATAGAATTGGGTGGGCCCAATTGTATGTTTCTAGAAAATTCTGACACATGATAAACTCAAAGTAAGAGCAATTGCTATTTCAAGAGGTAAATATGCAAGGTATCATAAACATCAAGAAATTCTCATAGAAGTTTTTTAACCTTAGACTTAAAGCTACAAGGCCAGTTCTAGCCACGTGAATATTGACAGCCTAGAACACTGACTTTTCTTACCTGCTGTTTCCTTCATAGCCAGAGAGGGCCAATTATGTCACCACCTTCAGCCCAGCAACAAACAATACCTGCTAGTGCTTTCACCCCACCAGTGGCCACCACTAGAGCTGCAGCAGATCCTTATCTTGCTGTGTTATTGCCTGGAGAACTCAAGGAATAAAATCCACAGACAGCAAGGAGTAAGTGTTAAAAGTATTCAATTTATGCATGTGAGAAGAGGAGAGAGAAAATGTTCTTGCTGGGTGAGAGGGGTCATGATAGGGGTTTGCCAACTAACTGGTTTAATCTATGGTGGGTTCTTTTCTTTTAATCTATATAGGTGTCATTTAACTTTTATGCTAATGAGATGCTTGGAAGGTGACTTGCTCATTGGTCACAACCCGTGATATTTTTAATTTGTCATTCCCTTTTAGCTATTAGGGCATGGAATTACCTAAAGACATTTAAGTCTATCCTAACTTCATTTTATCCAACCTATCTGGGTCAAAGGGAAGTTAGAATGCTTGGGAAGTTTTCTCAAATCATCCACTATCTCTCTGTCTCTGTCTCTGCATCTCTCTCTCTCTCTGTACCTCTCTCTCTGTCTCCCTCCCTCTCTCTCTCTCTCTCTCTCTCTCTCTCTCTCTCTCTCTCTCTCTCTCTCTCTCTCTCTCTCTCTCTCTCTCTCTCTCTCTCTCTCTCTCTCTCTCCTTTATATTTATTTATTATTTTGTTGGTTGTGGGGCCTAACTCTGGGCCTGGGTGCTATCTCTCAGCTCTACAGCTCAAGAGTAGCACCCTACCACTTGAGCCACAGCACCACTTCTGGCCTTTTCTGCTTATGGGTGTTGAGGAATCAAACCCAGGGTCTCATTCATGCAAGGCAAGCACTCTACCACTAAGCCACCTTCCCAGCCCTATTTTTCTATGTTTTAAGAGAAATCTTGCAGGCTTATTCCTGATTTCTTCTGCCTGACTAATCTACCTATTCCAAGATATCTCTTTCTTTCTTTCTTTTTCTTTTTCTTTTTTGTCAGTCCTGGGGCTTGAACTCAGGGCCTCAGGGTTGTCCTTGAGCTCTTTTGTTCAATATGAGTGCTCTACCACTTAGAGCGACAGTGCCACTTCCAGTTTTCTGGTGGTTAAATGGACATAAGTGTCTCACAGAACTGAGCTGGCTTGGAGCATTGATCCTTAGATCTCAATTTCCTGAGTAGCTATGATTACAGGTGTACCAGCTCCCAATACTACAGTTCTTTACATCCACAGCACTTGTGTGAATGTAACATACTACATACAGTATAGTCTATGTGCTTTCTATTCCTGGGCGTAAGGCCTGCTAATGGATTCACTACCTGTGGAAATGACCTACGGTAGACTTTTTTGATTGAATGTTAGGCCCATTTCTCACAAATCCATTTTCTTCCCTTCTTTTTTCAAATATGTAAGCAGCACCAAGTTTTTATTTTCTCACATGTTGCTCATCCAGTACGGGCCTTGTAGTTGCCTCCTCTAGTCACCTTCTCCTTTCCCCAGTACATCTGAACATCACCCCTGAAAGCTATAAGGGCTGGAAGGAGCAGCTGGCTCCTCCTTTATATTTGAGCTTAAGTGAATAAGAATGATCCCATCTCTGATCAGTCAATTCCAGGCGAGGCCTAATGTGGAAGAAAGAGCCTTCCTCCTGGATTTATTTATTTATCTATCTTTAAGAGGTTTCAATTCAACACATCAGTTTAGAAGCGCAGGGCATCTTTTTTTAAAAAAAAATGGTTTTTGGGTTTGAACTCAGAGCCTAGTTGCTGTCCCTGAGCTTCTTTACTCAAGGCTAGCCCTCTGCCACTTTGAGCTACAGCTCCCCTGCTGGTTTTCTTGTAGTTATTTGGAGATAAACTCATGGAATTTCCTGCTCAGGTCAGTTTGGAACCTTTATTCTCAAATCTCAGCCTCCTGAGTAGCTAGGATTATGGGCAAAAGTCACCAGCTATCAGCTGTACATTGCAGCTTGATCCACGCCATTCCTTCCATCATTCTTCCCATCTCTCCCAACCCCACCCAAGTTACCTACTTCCATTTTTACATATGTACATTGAATATGATGATTGCATTCTCCCACCCTTCCTCTCTCCATCCGTCCACATCATACCACCTCATCCACCTACCCCCCACCTCAATTTCTAGCTTCCTGTTATCCATTTTGTTAGACTATTAGTTTTTCAAAGAATTCTCTCCTGCATATACCACGTTATTTCCGTTAATGATATACCATATAATTTAGTTAATACATTTGTAGTATGTATCTATGTATGTGTGTGTGTGCGTGTGTGTATATATGCACATGACCCACTGTGTGCTTACATATATTTATAAATGAGGTCTCTCTTCCATCTATGAGAAACAACATGTGAGCTTTTGTCTTTCTGGACCTGAGTTACTACCTTTAACATAATTTTTTAGCCTGACACCGCTGGCTTACACCTGTAATCCTAGCTACTTAGGAGGCTGAGAGCTGAGGATCATGGCCCAAAGCCAGCATAGGCAGGAGGGTCCATGAGACTCTTATCCCCAATAAACGACCAGAAAACTGGAAGTGTCACTATGGCACAAAGGCTAGCCTTGAGCAGAAAAAGCTCAGGGTCAGCATTCAGACCCCAAGTTCAAGCCCTCCATCCAACAGAAACAAAACCAACTATAATTTTCCCCAGGCCCATTCATTTCTAGGCAGCTTCCTTTTCTCCCTGTATAGGCATTTGCAATTGCTGGCTACAGAAAAAGCTATTTTAACTCAAAAAAAGTCTGGTACCTCACAGGGCTAAGGGGAGTGGTGAAATGATATAGACAGATCCTTGATGATATTATTAAAATGCAGAATCCTGCTAGCCTTGAAATTCATTTAAATGCTATACTTACCAGTTCTATGATCCTATAAATCCCCTTTATTGTTTAAATCAATTTGAACTGTACTTTTTTCTTATTTCTAGCTCTAATGCACCCCAAATGCTATTGACCATTCCATTAAGGATAGCAATTTGACATGTTCAAAAGTCTTAAAAGTGTGTATTACCCTCCAAGCCAGTACTTCCTCGTCTCAGAATTTATCCTAGGTAAACAGTTGAGTGGCTATGAAGATATTTACATACTTAAGCCCATACATAATGTTTCTCAGAACAGCTAAATACTGAAAGTGATTTAAATGTAAATATAAAGACACTGCCAAACACTGTCCAGCTCATGGATTATGATAAACGAAATAATTAAACATAGTTGACAGTGAAAGCTAGACCTCACTGATTAACTGGTTTTGATAATCTACTCTTATTTAATCTACTCTTATTTAAAAGCCATAAAAGAAATGCAAATCAAAACAACATTGAGATATCACCTCACCCCCATTAGAACGGCAAAAATCAAGAACTCTAACAACAACAGATGCTGGAGGGGATGTGGACAGAAAGGAACCTTACTTCATTGTTCGTGGGAATGTAAACTTGTTCAACCACTTTGGAAAGCAGTATGGAGGTTCCTCAAAAGACTTCACATAGATCTCCCCTATGATCCAGCAATCCCACTTTTGGGCATTTACCCAAATGTTTACAAACAAGACCACACTAAAGCTACCAGCACAACTATGTTTATTGCAGCATTATTTACCATAGCTAAGATATGGAACCAACCCAGATGCCCCTCAGTAGATGAATGGATCAAGAAAATGTGGTATATATACACAATGGAATTCTATGCCTCCATCAGAAAGAATGACATTTCCCCATTTGTTAGGAATTGGAAAGGCTTGGAAAAAATTATATTAAGTGAAGTAAGCCAGGCCCAAAGAAACATAGGTCCCATGGTTTCCCTTATTTGCAATATCTAGTATAGGTATGAGTCAAGCGGAAAAGGCCAGATAATGTGAGGTTAGGAAAACGAACCTTTAAATGTGTATTTTAATGTTTTCGTTTCTTTCATGCATGTGTTTCTAACGCATTTATAAGATTATTTCTTTGTTGCTTTGTATGTCCCTCCCCCACAGTGTAACCCCCGCTTTCACTATATTTGATGTCAGTATAACATGTGGAGGAGATGGGGACAAACAAGTCGTTTAAGGATTCAGGTGGACCTGTTGCAACAATGAGAAGTACAAAATGTCATGTCAAAACCAGCTTTACAATGTCGGTGTGTGGGGGGGAGGGGGGTATGATTGGGTGGGGGGGGAGGGGGGAGGCTGGGAAGGGAGGTGAAGGGTAAACAAAGGAGGAGTCTGCAATGCTTGGTAAGAAATATATGCATTATCCTGCCCATGTAATTGTAACCCCTCTGTACAGTATGTTCTCAAATAAAATAAAATAAAATAAAATAAAATAAAAATATAGAACAACAATGATGTATTAAAAATAACTTTTAAGTATCAAAGTCATTACTTCAGAGCTTCTCATCCCTGTCTATATATTAATTATCTAGGAAAACCATTTAAAATTGGGCTGTCTGGTGATATGCATTTGAGTGGTTCAAGTGTACAGTGAAACGTAAAAATTATTATTTTTTTAACCAGTAACTGGGCTTGAATTTGCTGCTTATGGCTAGGTGCACTACTGTATGAACCATTTCTCCAGCCTTGCTTTTTGTTGGTTATTTTGGTGATGGGTTTTTGCAGACATTTTTGCCCAGTCAGGCCTCAAACTACAATCCTCTAAGTCTTAGTCTCTTGAATAGCTAGGATTTCAGACACAAGCCATTAGTGCCCACCTTACTACTTCTTTAATCCTCAGTTTTGCAGATTGACAATTCTTCTAAATATTACTAGTGTCACCTGCCTTGTGTTGATGATCAGATCTCAGATAACTTGTTAGTGGCTTGTGATACAGAAGGGTCTAGACTGTATGCAGAGAAATTTGATTTTAAAAGCCATCATGTTGACAGTAACATTGAATTGTCTTTTAGTGCATGAGGATCAACATGAGAGGAATTCTGGAGCAAAGAAAAAAGACTGAAGCCAGGTACCAGTGGTTCATCCCTGTAATCTTAGCTACTCAGGAGGCTGAGATTTGAAGATTGCAGTTCAAAACAGAAAAGTCAGAAAAGTTCAGAGCAGAAAAGTCCATGAGACTCTGATTTCCAATAAACTACTCAGAAATTGCCAGAAATGGTTCTGTAGCTCAAGAGGTAGAGCACTACCTTTCATCAGAAATGGCTTTATTTATTCAAGGATGTGGGCTGAATGTTGAGCTAGCCAGCAAGAATTAGATTGGCTCCAGAAGGAAAGTAAGGTAGTTCAGAACCATGAAAGGTAGGAGGATCAACTAGCTTTTAGGTACAGCTACATTTAGAACTCATGTTTCTTACTGGTCATCATATGGAAAATTCTAGAAAGTGTCAGACAGAAGATGGTGTTCTGTCTTTGTGTAAAACCCTGAAGAGCCTCAGAAGGAGATGGAATACTATAGTGTGTGTGTATGTGCGCGCGCGCGTGCACGCATGTGCACACGTGCGCATATATGAACAGACCTAGGGTTTGAACTCTGGGTCTGGATGCAGCGTCTGAGCTTTTTTTTCTTTTCTTTTCTTTTTATTTATTTATTTTTTTGCTCAAGACTAGCACTCTACCACTTGAGCCACAGCTCCATTTCTGCCTTTTTTTCTTGGTAGTTATTTGGAGATGAGAATCTCAGAGGCTTTCCTGCTTGGGCTGACTTTGAACCACAATCCTACCACTACTCAGCCTCCTGAGTAGCTTGGGTGACAGTTGTGAGCCGCTGGCAGCTGGCAAAGGATTGTTTTGAATAGTCTAGAACTTTGGTTGGGAGAGGGGAAATGGTGGTAATTATTGGCTGCAAATACGTGGAGAACTAAGATATGAAAATAGAATAGATACTTTTATGTGCAGCAGAGAAGATAAAACCAGAACCAGTGCAAAACTGGGAACTGGTGACTCACACCTATAATCCCAGCTACTCAGTAGGCTGATATCTGAAGAGAGTGGTTTGTAGACAGCCCAGGTAGGAAAGTCTGTGAGACTCATCTCCAATTAACCAACAAAAAGCTAGAAGTAGTGCTGTGGCTCAAGTGGTTGAGCACCAACATTGAGAAAAAAATTTAAAAAATCAAAAGCTAGGGGACAGTGTCCAGGCCCTGAGTTCTAGCATAATTCCAGTATGCATGTGCATGTGCTGTGTGTGTGTGTGTGTGTGTGTGTGTGTGTGTGTGTGTGTGTGTGTGTGTGTGTGTGTGGTGTGCTGTGCGCGTGCGTGCACACACACATGCATATAGACACAATTTTTTAAAAAAGATCAATGCACAATTAAAGAAAAAAAGATCAAGAAACAGCTTTTAGCTTAATTTAGGTTGGTCCCAAATAGAATGCATACACTTGTATAGAAGGAGGTTGTCCAGTCCTGGGAATGTTCATGTTATTCTGTTTCATAGGCTAGAATGCTTTCTAAATGGATTATCTAATTTGATCTCCCTAGGGGGGAAAATACATTTAGTCCCATTTCGTGGATGAGTGTCCAGACCTCAGGAATCCTACCTTCTCTGCCCAAAACAAAACAGTGGTGTGTGGGTCACAGTCACACACACACTCCTTTTCCAGGTTTTTATTCATCTTGTTGCTACAGAGATGGGGGATAGGTAGATTCCAGTTTCTTTCTGAGTTTTCTCTTTTCTGAGAGTCCAGGGTATAGCATCTCTGCTTTTCACTTCCAGCGTCTACACATGTAGTGCAGTGACTGACCGCCTGCTTCCTGCTGAGTCTTAGGTGGCTAATCTAAGTTTTTGAAAGGCCAATTATACAGTGTGTATACCTGGAAAATTTCAACTTTGTATTTCCTTCCAGTCTACTAGAATCTTCTCTTTCTCCTCCTCCTCCTCTTCCTCCTTTTGTACCAATCCTGGGGCTTAAACTTAGGGCCATGGTGCTGTTCTCGAGCTTTCTGGGGCAAGGCTAGTCCTCTAAAACTTGAGCTGCACTTCTGACTTTTTTATTTAGTCGTTTATTGGAGATAAGAGTCTCATAGGCTTTCCTGTTCAGGCTGGTTTTGAACCTTGATCCTTAGATCTTAGCTCCTAAGTAGGTAGGATTATAAGAGTGAGCCACTGGTGCCTGGTTTTATTATTCTCTTTATACACAGTTGTAGTCTGTCTCTCAAGGTGCAGCTCAAATCTCATCACCCCCTAGAGCCTTCTTAGGGAATGAAATTTGGGACTTCTTTGAGCACCTGTAGTATGTATCCTGTGTCCTGTTTGTCTCAAGTCATGGAAATTCTGCTCTCCATGCTTCACATATGCCAGCCATAGCTTCTTGCTTGTGCTGTGGAATCCTCTATGGTGTATTTTCTTCTCCTTTTCTGGGGAACTGCACACCACCCACGGCAAAGCTGGAGTTGACCCAAAAATGATAAGCATCTACTTGATGATTTTTTGTTTATCTCCATGGGGTTTTGATCTTCTTATTAATAACATCTTACAATATGCCCCAAAACATTATAGAATTTCAACTCCAGCACTCAACCATCTAGTGTTTGACTTGTGGCTCTGCTACTTTCTACAAATGTAATCTTTATTTTTTGTCAGTCATGGGGTTTTAACTCAGGCTCTGGGTCATGTCCCTGAGCTTTTTTGCTCAAGGGTAGCACTCTACCACATTGAGTCACAGTTCCACTTCCTGTTTTCTTGGGGTATTCTCATGGGAGGTTGGCATAAGACAAAGAAGTGTACACTCTGGCTAGTTTCTTAGGACTGGGTCACCAGGACATTTCATTTTCCTTAAAAGATACTGGAGCCTCAGCAGTTTGCTTACTGAGAGGCTAGGATTACAGGCATGAGCCAGTGGCACCTAACAAGGACCCTCACCTAAGTGAGGCCCTATGAAATTAATAAATAAGGGTTCAGTAGCCATCTTGCAGGCCTGTGAAGTAATGTAGGTAGAGGAAAGGCTGCAACTTGAACTTGAATTCAAGGCCTTAGTGCTGTCCTTTTGATGCTCAGTGCTAGCACTCTACCCTTTGAGCCACAGGTCCAATTCTGTCCTTTTGCTGATTAATTGAAGATGAGTGGCTTTAGAGTTTACTGACTAGACTGGCTTCCAACTGTGATCCTCAGATCTCAGCCTCCTGATTAGCTAGGATTACAGGCATTTACTTTGGACAGACGCATACAAGCCTCTTCACAGAATTTTCACAGAATTGTAGAGACATACCTCATCTGTTTCTCTGTCACTTTTATACTACCATGTAGGACTTAGCCAGTCCCATAGTGTCCTCTTAGTTCAGAAAAGGAGAACCATAGAGTTGACTTCCTTCTCTCTTCCTATTGGTACAGATCCCTTCACCATAACTGGGAGGAAGATGAACAAGTAAACCAGTAAGTGGATGTTGGTACAAAAAGAAGTTCTGTTCCTGAAAACTGGGTATCTTTGAGGCTTCTGAACCAAAGTGCAAGTTTGTTTGCCTACCACTTATGAGGGTTGAGGCTTGGCACTTCAGTGAATGCCAAATAACACAGTTGTGAATGTGGTTGCAATTGTGGATTCTCGTGGATGACAGGGAAAGCAGTGTGCAGAAAATCAGATCCTGTGGGGAAACAACATTCTCACTGGCTATCACAGGGTGAGTTTTGGAGAATTGTCTTTCAGAAGCTCCTGGAAGTATGTTGTGATGATCATTCTGCTCCCAGGAGTCTCCTCCCTTTCTCAACATGCAAGTCTGCATATATGATGGACAGCCACAGCATGAGTCCTGGCAGAAAGGGGCTGTGGTAGAAGGCTCAGGATTGGGAGGTCAGGCTCTAACTTTCCTTGTCACCAAACTGCCCACAGCATCATTTGTTTCATCTTCACTCTGTGGATGGACTTGTACAATGATGACTTTTATGAGCGTAAGGACCATGACACCCTGAAAGAACTTACACAGTATGTCAAATTCAACTTGCTGTCTTCGGACTGGTCTTCCCCTTACATATTCTTCTTGACAAGCTGGAGGAGTGTGTGACCAGTGAGTCCAAGAAAAAGAGGAAGAAGTCCTTGTTTAGATGCCTCATAGCCTATGAATAGGGTTGGAGCCTGGGTGTCTAGGGATAGGCCTGAATGGCCAAGAGCCCCTAGTACTACCCGGCTTGGCAAAATGTTCTTTTATGGATATTCTCTGCCAGGTAATTTTTCTTTTTGAAAATACATGAACATAGCCACTCATCAGTGTTCAGTCCAAGTTCAAACTATAGAGATCCCCCATTAGATCCTCATGGAAGTTTAGTTGCACCTTACCTTCTAGATTCCACTCTAAAATCCTGTGCCTATTTCCATTCTCAGGTTAGCATTACTGTACAGCAGCTTCTCCTGAACTCCAGATAAGGAATCTATTAGTGATGTTGGTGTTGGTAACCAATGGAGATCAGGAGCCATCCCTGCACTCCAGAAAGCATGTGAACATAGAGGGGTTTATTCCATTGGTAGCAAAGCCCAAACAGGTTTTGAGTCCTGTGCATATTCCAGTGGTTCTGAACCCCACATGTGATGCAGGTGTACCTGCATGAACCAGCAAGGAAGAACATGATCCAGAATGACTTCCATTGACGTTTAGAATCCACCTAGATCTGCTCTAAACTAGTCAAATCAGCACTTGTTTTGTTGTGCAGGATAAAGTATTACCCATGGGGCTAATGGAAAATGCCCCCAGTCTATGTTCAGGAGAATCAATAAGTTCCCAGCCAGTGATATCTGGAAAAATCTGAGTTTCTACAAAATCATATAATGAGGTCCTAGAAAAGCTTTGAAGCCTGACTTAAATGTGACAAGCAAAGAAATTGGCCAGTTTGAGGCAATTTAATATCCTGGGTGGTATTTATTGTCATTTTGGGAGTAGAAATCAGACATTTATGGCCTACTAAAGTACTGTTCAATTGTGCTATAGGCTCTGAGTCCAGAGATTCAAATTTCTTTTTTTTAATTTATTGTGAAAATACTGTACAGAGGGGTTACAATTACATGGGCAAGATTTCTATAACCTATTAGCTCTCCATCATCTATACCTCCATTTCCAAGGAACACAAAGTTTTACAGGACTTCTACATTTCTTCTTCTGTTTCCACAACTGTTCCATTTATATAATTGTTGGTTTGTAAATCTGGTAGTAGAGCTGCATACTTATAATCAATCACAGCTTTTGGAAAGGCAAATCTGAATGCCATCCCAGGGCAAAAACTGAACACCTCATCTGAAAATAAACAAAACCAACTGCCTAGGGCAGGGGTCAAGTAATAGAATACCTCCCTAGTCAACTTAAACTTCTGAGCTCTATGCCAGGACAGCTTATTATTTTTTTCTCTCTCTCAGTGATTCCCAAATTGAGAACACAAAATTCCTTACATCATTGCATTTTTTTCCACAGTGTTTTTGTCCAGGATCAAAACCGTCTGAAGATAATTTCTCCTACATCAGAACAAATAATAAAAGTATTACACACCTCTAGCCTCTAGCTTCTTGGCTTCAGCATACCTGCTCACTCGGCTTAGTCTTCCAACTCTTCTAAAACTGCATCTTTCAAACTATTATTCCAGCCAGGTGCTTGTGGTTCACACCTGAAGTCGTAGATACCAGGATGAGATCTGAAGATTACAATTGAAAGCCAGCCTGGGCAGAAATAATCTGCTCTAACCATCCAAAAAAAAAGCTGGAAGTGGAGCTGTGGTTTTAGCACTAGAGTGCTTGTCTTGAGCAAAAAAGCTAATGGACGGCACACAGGCATTGAGTACAAGTCCTTGGCCAGAAGAAAACACAAAACCCCATTATTCATAAAAATATCCTTTTCTTGTTCAAACTGCTATAATTTTGTTTAAATTTTAATTTCAGGTTTTAGTCTTTTATTTTTGTATTATTTCCTTAGCTCCAGTTCTGTCTCAATTTTCCTAATTCAGTCTGTTTACCCTTGAGTCTGGATACGCATCGTCTGGACTAAATACACATTACCAACTTAGGTTATTAATTGTCAGGACTAGTTTAGTAATAGAAAATGGTTTTTGTTGCTGTTGTTGCTATGGTACTGGGATTAGAACTCAAGTCTTGGATGCTCACAAAATGCTCCCAACTCCATAATTGCAGAGGTCAGCATATATTGCTTTTCTTATAAAATTCTTCTTAGGTTTACAGTATTTTTTTTTACAATTTGGCTATGGCTCCATTTCCTGTTTTTTTAACTAATTAAGTGAATATGATGGAGTTATACAGGCTTTCCTGCCCTGGGTGACTGAATCCTAGCATCCTCAGAACTTAGATTACAGGTGAGTCTCCAGCATACATGAAATTGATTTTTTTTTTAATTGTATTTTATTTTATTTGAGAACATACTGTACAGAGGGGCTACAATTACATGGGCAGGATAATGCATACATTTCTTACCAAGCATTGCAGCCTCCTCCTTTGTTTACCCTTCACTTCCCTTCCCCGCCTCCCCCCTCCCCCCACCCAATTTTACCCCCCTCCCCCCACCCAATTATACCCCCCTCCCCCCCCACACCGAAATTGTAAAGCTGGTTTTGACATGACATTTTGTACTTCTCATTGTTGCAACAGGTCCACCTGAATCCTTAAACGACTTGTTTGTCCCCATCTCCTCCACATGTTATACTGACATCAAATATAGTGAAAGCGGGGGTTACACTGTGGGGGAGGGACATACAAAGCAACAAAGAAATAATCTTATAAATGCATTAGAAACACATGCATGAAAGAAACGAAAACATTAAAATACATATTTAAGGGTTCATTTTCCTAACCTCACATTATCTGGCCTTTTCCGCTTGACTCATACCTATACTAGATATTGCAAATAAGGGAAACCATGGGACCTATGCTTCTTTGGGCCTGGCTTACTTCACTTAATATAATTTTTTCCAAACCTTTCCATTTCCTAACAAATGGGGAAATGTCATTCTTTCTGATGGAGGCATAGAATTCCATTGTGTATATATACCACATTTTCTTGATCCATTCATCTACTGAGGGGCATCTGGGTTGGTTCCATATCTTAGCTATGGTAAATAATGCTGCAATAAACATAGTTGTGCTGGTAGCTTTAGTGTGGTCTTGTTTGTAAACATTTGGGTAAATGCCCAAAAGTGGGATTGCTGGATCATAGGGGAGATCTATGTGAAGTCTTTTGAGGAACCTCCATACTGCTTTCCAAAGTGGTTGAACAAGTTTACATTCCCACCAACAATGAAGTAAGGTTCCTTTCTGTCCACATCCCCTCCAGCATCTGTTGTTATTAGAGTTCTTGATTTTTGCTGTTCTAACTGGAGTGAGGTGATATCTCAATGTTGTTTTGATTTGCATTTCTTTTATGGCTAGGGATGTTGAACATTTCTTCATGTGTCTATTGGCCATTCTTCTTTCTTCTTCAGAGAAGCTTCTCTTTAAGTCTTTCGCCCACTTATTTATTGGGCAGTTGTTTCTTTGAGGATTTGTTGTTGGGTGGTTTAATTTTTTGAGTTCCAAGTATATTTTAGATATGAGACCCTTGTCCGTTGTATGGCTAGTAAAGATCTTCTCCCAATCGGTGGGCTTTCTATTGATCTTGCCAGCTATGTCATTTGCCCTGCAGAAGCTCTGCAATCTTATGCAATCCCATTTGTCCAACCTTTCTTTGATTTGTTGTGCTTCCGGGTCTCTATTCAGAAAATTTCGACCTGAGCCAAGGAGACCTAGGGTTTCTCCTATTCCATCCTGTAATGTTTTCAGAGTGTCTGCTTTGAGTTCAAGGTCTTTGATCCATTTGGAGTTGATTCTGGTGCAGGGTGATATATAAGGATCTAGCTTTAGTTTTCTACATGTAGTTAACCAATTTTGCCAGCACCATTTACTGAAGAGGCTGTCTTTCTTCCATTCTATTGTTTTAGCTTCCTTATCGAAGATTAGATGGCTATAGGTCTGTAGGTTCATTTCTGGGTTTTCAATTCTATTCCATTGGTCCTGAGGTCTGTTCTTATGCCAATACCAAGCTGTTTTGATTACTATGGCTTTATAGTAGAGTTTGAAATTTGGTATTGATATTCCTCCAGCAGTGTTCTTTCCGTTGAGGAGCGTTTTTGCTATTCGGGGTCTTTTATTGTTCCATATGAATTTTTGGATTGCCTCCTCTATTTCCTTGAAGAATGAGGGTGGAATTTTGATAGGTATCACGTTGAATTTGTAGATAGCCTTGGGAAGTATTGCCATTTTCACGATGTTAATCTTGCCAATCCAGGAGCATGGGAGGTTTTGCCATTTTTTAAGTTCTGTGTTGATTTCCTTTTTCAAGATTTTAAAGTTTTCATCATAGAGGTCCTTCACTTCTTTGGTTAAGTTAATTCCTAGGTATTTTATTTTTTGTGGGGCTATTACAAATGGAGTTGCTTTCCTAATTTCAGCCACACTTTTCTCATTGTTGGCATATAGAAAAGCCATTGATTTTTGGGGGTTAATTTTATAACCTGCTACTTTGCCAAAGTTTTGAATCAGCTTGAGTAATTTGGGAGTGGAGTCTATGGGATTCTTTAAATACAAGATCATGTCATCTGCAAAGAGGGAGAGTTTTATTTCTTCTTTCCCTATTTGGATCCCCTTTATGTCTGCATCTTGTCTTATTGCTGTAGCTAGGCATTCTAATACTAGATTGAAGAGAAGTGGAGAGAGTGGGCATCCTTGTCTTGTTCCTGAGTTAAGAGGAAATGGCTTTAGTTTTTCACCATTGAGTATAATGCTGGCTGTAGGTTTGTCATATACAGCCTTTATTGTATTGAGGAATGTTCCATGGATTCCTAATTTTTCCAGAACCTTCATCATAAAGGGGTGTTGGATCTTGTCAAATGCTTTTTCTGCATCTATTGAGACAACCATGTGGTTCTTAGTCTTGCTCCTGTTGATGTGATGAATAATATTAATTGATTTGCGTATATTGAACCAGCTTTGCATCCCTGAAATGAATCCTGTTTGATCATGGTGTATGATTTTTTGGATGAATTGTTGAAGTCGATTGGCCAAAATTTTGTTGAGAAGTTTTGCATCAATGTTCATCAAAGAAATGGGTCTATAGTTTTCTTTCTTTGATGAGTCCCTGCCTGGTTTTGGGATGAGGGTTATGATGGCTTCATAGAATGTGTTTGGTAGTGAGCTTTCTCTTTCAATTTCATTGAAGAGTTGGAGGAGTATTGGTGTGAGCTCTGCTTTGAAGGCCTTGTAAAATTCCGCTGTAAAACCATCTGGTCCTGGACTTTTCTTAGCTGGGAGGTCTCTTATTGCTGTTTCTATTTAAATGCTTGATATGGGCCTGTTAAGCTGGTTTAACTCATCTTGGTTTAGTTTTGGCATGTCAATATTTGCTAGGAAAAGGTCCATTTCTGTCAAGTTCTCAAACTTATTAGCATAAAGTTTTGAGAAGTATTCCCTTATAATGTTCTGAATCTTGGTTGTTTCCGTGGTGATGTTTCCATTCTCATCTCTGAGTTTATTAATTTGGGTGTGCTCTCTCCTTTTTCTGATAAGGTTTGCTAAGGGTCTGTCAATTTTGTTAAGTTTTTCGAAGAACCAACTCTTTGTTTTCTTGATTCTTTCTATAGTTTTTTTGGATTCTAATTCATTTAATTCTGATTTAATTTTGATTATTTCTTTCCGTCTACTGGATTGGGGTTTATCTTGCTGCTCTTTTTCAAGGAGGTTTAGATGTGTCATTAAATTGTTAGTTTCCGATCTCTCCAATTTGTTGATGTAGGAGCTCAGAGCTATAAACTTGCCTCTGAGTACTGCCTTTGCTGTGTCCCAGAGGAGCTGGTAATTTGTGTGTTCATTTTTGTTGAATAGCATGAACATTTGAATTTCCTTTCTAATCTCTTCCATGACCCACTCATGATTCAGCAGTGTGTTGTTCAGCCTCCATGTGATACCGGACTTTCTTTGGTGGCTTTTGGTGTTGAGTTCTAATTTTATTCCCTTGTGGTCAGAGAGAATGCAAGGTATAACTTCAATGTTTCTGAATTTAGACAAGTTTGCTTTGTGGCCTAAAATGTGGTCTATTTTAGAAAACGTTCCATGTGCTGCTGAGAAGAACGTGTATTCTGATGCTGCTGGGTGAAATGTTCGGTAAATGTCTGTTAAGTCTAGTTGATCTATGCAGCTGTTTAGATCTGCGGTTTCTCTGTTGAGTTTTTGCCGAGTTGATCTATCTAGTGGGGAGAGTGGTGTGTTAAAATCCCCAACGATTAATGTCTTTGGATCTATCTGGGATTTGAGGGAAAGTAGTGTTTCTTTGATAAATTTGGGTGCTCCATTGTTTGGCGAATAGATATTGAGAATTGTAATATCCTCCTGAAGGAGAAATCCTTTAATTAGTATGTAGCGACCTTCTCTATCTCTTCTCAGGAATTTTAATTTGAAGTCTATTTTATCTGATATTAGGATTGCAACTCCCGCCTGTTTATGAGGGCCGTTTGCTTGGTAGATTTTGTTCCAGCCTTTAACCTTGAAAATATGTTTGTTTTTACGGGCAAGATGTGACTCCTGCAGGCAGCAGATAGAAGGGTCTTGTTTTTTAATCCAACTAGACAGTCTATGTCGCTTAATTGGAGAGTTCAGTCCGTTAACGTTAAGAGATAGGACTGAGAGGTATTTGGGAGTTCCTGCCATGTTATCCACCTTCTTGGGGGCTGTGAAAACTGCGTTCTTCCTAAGGTTCTTGGATTCTCAGTTTGGGTGCAGTTTCTTGGCCTTTGTTGCGTTCTTGTTGGTTTTCTATGTGTAGGACATCTTTAAGAATCTTTTGCAGGGCTGGTTTGGTGGAGATGTATTGTTTCCATTTTTCTTTGCTATGGAAGGTTTTTATTTGGCCTTCAGTTATGAAGGAGAGTTTAGCTGGGTACAGTATTCTTGGTTGATAGTTGTTTGTTTTTAGGGCATGGCATACGTCATTCCAGGCTCTTCTTGCTTTGATTGTCTCTGCTGAGAAATCTGAGGTAATTCTAATTGGTTTCCCTTTATAGGTGATTAACCTTTTCTCCTTGACAGCTTTAAGGATCTTTTCCTTGGTCTGGGTTGATCCTGTGTGGATTATAATGTGACGGTGGGATGTCCTATTCTGGTCTGGTCTATTTGGGGTTCTAAAAGCTTCTTGTATCTGAATAGGCCTATCTTTTTGTATGTTTGGGAAGTTCTCTGCTAGGATCCTGTTAAACAAATTTCCTAGACCATTAACTTCTGTTTCTAGGTGCTCCTCTACACCCATTATCCTTAGATTGGGCCTTCTGATGGTGTCCTCCAGGTGTTGGATAGACCTATCATATTTCTTGGACTTGTCTTGGATGGTTGTATGTTCTTTCTCTATAATATCTAGGCTGTCTTCAATCCCTGAGATTCGATCTTCTGCATGGTCTAACCTGCTGTCAAGACTCTCTACTTTGTTTTTAATCTCTTTTCCTTCTAATTGGTCAGCTTTGATGGCTTCAAGTTCTTTGTTGAAGCTCTGTTTTAGGTCTTGTATGAATTTCTTTACTTCCTTAATTTGGTGTTCAGTGTTTGTTCTCAAATCACTTAGTTGATTGGTTATGGTTTCTTTGGACTCCCATTCCTTCTGTTGGGTTCCATTCAGCATTCCCTTTGTGGTCTCCCTGACTTCCTTCAGCTCTTTGTTAATGGATTCCATGAATGTCTTTAGTGATCTTTGCGTATTCTCTACCTGGTCTCTTAATTCGTGAATTACTCTTTGATTAGTTTCCTCCCTTCTGTGGGATTCCTGCAGTTCTCTTTGAGTGTTCTCTGCCTGCTCACGCCATTCCTCCCTTTCTCTTTGAGTATTCTCAAGTTGTTCACGCAAATCCTGTATCAGTTTTTGAGAAGCTTCCTCACGCTTATGATATTCCTGTATAAACTTCTGGGATGCCTCCTCTCTCTCCCTATCACGCTCATACAGAGTCCTTTGTACATTGTCAAACTTCTCATTTATCATGTTTGCTATTAGTGTTTGTAGAGCTATTTGGGAACTCTCCTCTGGATTATTCTTTATCTGTTCTAATCCCTGATTATCAAGGTTGGGAATTGAGATACCCGAGTTTGCCATTTTTCTTGTGTTTTTCCGGCTTACTCGGCCCATTTGAGATAAAGATTGCACCAGTTTTGTGCTAGAACACTATCTTAAGGCAACTATCAACCAAAGTTTGCATTTGTACAGTCAATAGTCTACAGATACAATCTAGTTCAACAGATACATCTATTCAACATCAAACGACTATATGTTAAAGGACTTCGAACAGCAGAAAAGA
This sequence comes from Dipodomys merriami, assembly GCF_024711535.1. Lineage (NCBI taxonomy): Eukaryota > Metazoa > Chordata > Mammalia > Rodentia > Heteromyidae > Dipodomys > Dipodomys merriami. The sequence continues at coordinate 72,226 of NW_027203036.1, forward strand.
ATTTGGAAAACCAGAAATTATTAGGATTAGGGAGAGATGTGGGTAAAAAATAGGAATAGATTGGTGTGGGGAGGCACAGGGAGAGTTAACTATGTCCTAATCACAATGCAGGAAATGGGTTGGGTAGGATGCAAGTAGAGAGAGAGAGAAAAAGAAGAGATGGAAAGGGGAATAAAGAGAGACCAGAAAAAGAATAGAAACGTAAAAATTAATGTTATTATAGAGGTTAAAAGACCGTCTATTTAGAGAGGAATGTGAATATGTTCAGAGAAGGGGAGGGACATAGAGGAGATGTGAAAAGCTTTAAGGGAGAAGAAAAGATCAGAAGTTCAGTAGAGCTAGACAAAAAACTAAAAGATAATTAAGAAAGAAAGAAAAAGAGAAAGAAGACAAGAAAAGAAAGGAAAACTCTCATTCACGTAATTCTGAAATAAAAATTATAAGATGAGAAAAAAAAAGTTACTGGAAAACAATTATTTTTTCAGAAGAGGCAAAAATTAAAGATTAATAAAAGTTTTAGAAGGGAAAAAAATTTATATACATATATATATATATATATAAGGTAACAAAAAACAAAAAACAAGCAAAAAAAAGAAAAGAAGAAGAAGAAGAATAAAAAAAAGTCTTTTGATTTTTTTTTGGGGGGGGGAGGAGTGGGAAGAATCCTGTATCTCCCTTTTGTCTGCAACCAGTCTCTTGTTGGAGTCTCTGGTCAGCTTGAGGTCCTGTGGCTTGATTGGTTTCTTAAGTCGGTTGGTTGGAAGAGGCAGAAAAATGCTCTGCTTTACCCAAGATTTTGAGATCCCCCTCCCAGGTTAGTTTTCTGGGAGGGTGGTCTGCTTTGAGAGTCACAAAAGAGGGGGATGTGGTGATGAGGCTAGGTTCTGGGTAGAGTTGAGGCCTTTCAACAAACAATAGCTTTTCCCTGGGGCTATTTTGTGATAAAGCTCACAGTGCCCAGCCTGGAGCCATTCTCAGGGTTTCTGTTTTTCAATTGATTGTGGTGGCTGCTAGAGGGAGGGGCAGCCTCTGGCTCTGGTTACCCAGTGACGCTAGGCACTCTGATGGCTGGCGCCTGAGCTGGGTGACTTTTCCCTGGATGGAGCTGAGTCTGGCAGGTCACTTCGCAGTTAAGTTCTTGTGACCTGCTTGCTAAATGACTCATTTTATTCCAAGGCCTGAGCTGGAGCTAGCAGCTCCTCCGAGCTTTGTCGGTATCCAAGATGGAGATCACCGGTGCTGGGGGGGGAGGGGTGGCCTTCCTTCCTCTGCTCCCTGAGGAGTGAGGATGTCGGGCTTGTACTCACGCCGAGTCTTGGATCCTGGGTCGTCTCTGGTGCCGAGTCTTGGATCCTGGGACGTCTCTGGTCTGCAAGCTGCAGGGTGAAGATGTCCGCTCTTTGTTGGTTCTTGCTGGTGTTGAGTAGAATCCGCTCGGCCGCTGCGTCTGGCTCCTTCGTCCCGGACTCTCTGTGTGAGCGCTCAGGTATGGCCCCCGGCTGTGGTCTCTGCCGCTTGCGACCCTGCCGCCGCCGCCGCCGCCGTGGCGGCTGCTGGCGACCACTCGGGTGCTTCTTTTTGCCTTGGCTTCCCCTCTCTTGTCTAACTCTCTGTCCTGTGATGGCACACTTGGTGTGATTCTCTGGCTTAGGACTGTTCACTGGAACTCTAAAGCTGCTTTCTATGCGAGAGCTTGTTCAGATTCCAGCTTCTCCTCCGCCATCTTCCCGGAACTCTCTGAAATTGATTTTTTGAAGTTGTCCCTCACTATCATTTCTAAAATAGTTACATTGCATGTCAGATCTGTAAAATTTAGGAAAATGAATGATTGATGTCAAGAAGTCCACCAGAAAAGCAGTATGGACAGACTCCAGATGGACAAAAGTAGGGAACTAACAGTGAAATCAGAAGTAATGGCAGGTACAGGGCAGGGAGAGGATAGAAAGGGGGATTAAAATGGAAACATTCAATACAATACACATTTTAAAGGTTATGTATGCCTATGTACATATAGACAGACACATATGTACACAAACCTACCCAATGTAACATATACATATATTTCTTCCCTTTTTCTTCCTTTCCATTTCTTTATTATGCTTCTGAGTAATGACCTAAGGGTCTTTTACATACTAAACACATCTGAGCTTCCCTGCTGTCATTAAAGAATGACAAGCCAAATGTTTTCCTTCCATGTCAGTCTTGAGTAGCTAGGAGTACAGGTGTGAGCCACAAGTACCTACTCTGAACAAATTCTGGTATATCAAATTGTTAATGGAGAAGACTCATACACATGAATTGTTTTAAAAAGGAGATTGATGATGAATACTTGCTTGTCTGAGAGAAGGCATGGATTGAGACTAGAATAGCTGAATTCTAAATTTGTGATTGTTTTCTGTTTGGGTAGTGCCTGTAAGTGTTGATTCCAATATATTAAGTCTCTAAAGATTTTGGGAAAAAAAATGCATGGGTTGTGGAGGTTTGGGTTGTGGAGGTTTTTTCCTTCCCACAATTTCCCATTCTTCCTTTTTCTATTATTTTATTTCTATCATCCTAGTTGTATATTTTAATTATTGAGGCTTTGTAACTCACCACTGTGAATTTTGCAAGCCTTATTATAATAATGTATTTCCTGACAACAGTAAAATAGATTTAGATTTAGACAATTATCATTGTCTAAATGGTTCTGTAATTAATTGGGAAGGAAATCCATAATTAAATTAGTTATATGTAAATACATGTTATATTCTTTACACTATATTATATATAATATATTATATAAGACTGAATATGATTTTTTCAAACTATGAGAGCATTTAACATTTTTAGTCTCAAGGGTATTTTTTCACAAACCAATGTAAAAATTATTGGAGAAAGTGGTGATATAACTTTGATTATAATTATATAAATATATATTTGTGTGTGGATATAATACTGTTTATTAATAGATGAATAAATACATGTGTATATACATTTGTGCATCTATGTATGAAGTGAATATAATTAAGTTGACCACATTATGTCCCAAAAAAGGGCTATGAGTTGTATGTACAAGGTTCAGGCCTATAATCCTAGTTGTATAGGAAGGTGGGTTCTGAGTTTTAGCCTCTTTTACCATCATGGCATTAGACTTTGAGAGGAAGTCTGGGCCCCTCCAGGATAGCAAAGACACATATGCCGTTGGATCACCCTCCCTGACCCCAGAGAAAAGTCAGTAGAAATAAGGACAAGCTTCTTATCCTATGATAATCTACTCAATTCCTGTACCAAGATGGCCACCTGTAGATGGAAAGTTAGCATTCTCTCCAAAAGAGTCTCAAAAGAGCCTTCTGAACTATAGTCTCTGACTATACTGAATTAAAGATTATTATTGTTCCCAAGCTGCAAACACATATAAATATTCCAATGGCTCCAGAGATGGACAAAGTCTAACAAATACTCATATAAAATTATATATTATGTTTCAATAATTCTGTGACAAATCATCAAAGGCATGTCTTGATTTTTTCTTTTCTTTTTCTTTTTTTTTTTTTTAAAGAAATGGAAACACACTGAGTGCATCAGGGGGTGAGGGATGGTTTGGTTGCTGAACTTTTTAATGTACTTCTGGGCATGGGAGATCCCTGTCTGGGTGACCTTTTGTGGGGGTGGGTGTCCTCACAGCTTCACAAAACAATGGCCATAACTTCTATGACATCACAGATACTTTTGCCATGGCAGCAGATAGGTTTCAGGCACTGATCTGGCCATCAGGTGGACTCAGCTACACAGAGAGCACAAAGGATGAGAGGAAATGACTGCTAGACACCAGGCTACAGCTTGATGAGCTGTCCTGACTGGTAGCTAGGATTACTTGAGCTGGAACAGGCTTATTCCCATGCTAAGGCTCCTGAGCACTAAAGACCAGGCACTAGGGGTTGGAGAAACAGAAGTGAATGTGGCTGCCTCCATGCCTATTTCATGCTGAGAAGAAAACCAGAAATCATAATGACAATTTCTATAAATCAGAGGCATGACATTGGTGGTATTGTGGGTACAACTTCACAGTGGGGATAGGCAGAGACATCCCCGAGGAGGGGACATTTGATCTGAAAGCAAGGCCATCATCCATGCAATTTTCTAGGAGCAGATGTTCCAGGTAGCAAGAACAGCAAGTACATCCCCCATGGTGGGAACGGACCTGACTTGTTTAAGAAAAGGAAGACAGCACTGACATGCTGAGGTTCATGGAACAAGGAAGGACTGGTACAATGAAGAAGAAAGAGATCAGAGATGAAGACAGGAATAAATTAGATATTGTGTGCTACTTGTTACAGGAAGAAAAGTTCTGATTTTACTCTAAATCTGACATGACCCACCGGAACCAATGTTCTCAAATTGTAACCAGACACACCAGACTAACCTAGAGAATACTTTTAAAATGTGATGCTAGCCGGGTACTGGTGGCTCATACCTGGAATCCTAACTACCCCCAAGGCCAATATCTGAGGATGAGGTTTGAAACAAGCCCAAAGAGGAAATTTGGTAAGACTGACTTTCAATTAACCACCAAAAATCTGGAAGTGACGCTGTGGTTCAAGAGGTAGAACATTAGCTCAGAACAAAAAAAAAACCTAAGGGACAGTACCCAGGCTCAAAATTTAAATTTTCACAAGACAAACCAACAAACAAAATATGACCCGTTGTTCATCATTGGGCAATCTAGTTCAATATATTTGGTATGAGCCTTGGAAATTATATCCTTAGCAAATGCTCTCCTCTGAAATTCTGCTTCATAGCCAGTTTTCAGAGCTCCAGCATCACCACTGTCTCCTCCAAGTTAGCACAGCAGCCTACCACTGGAAATTTGAAGAAATCTTTTTAGTAATCATAAGAAATCTGATCATTTGTCCACATACATCAAATCAGTAGTTGCCACATTCCACTATTCTGAATGTATTTAATCCCTTTTTGAGTTAATAAGCCTTAAGGAATAAAATCTATAGAATAGTTACTAAATTAATTCAACAATCATCATTCTTCCAACCAGTCTTATAAGTTTATAAAAGCAGAGACTGCCGGGCACTTGTGGCTCACGCCTGTAATCCTAGCTATTTAGGAGGCTGAGATCTGAGGCTCATGGTTTAAAACCAGCCTGGGCAGGAAACTCCGTGAAACTCTAATCTCCAGTAAACCATCAGAAAACTGGAAGTGGTGCTGTAGCTCAAGTGGTGGAGCACTAGCCTTGAGCTGAAGAGCTGAAGGAAAGGGCTTAGGCCCAGAGTTCAAGCGCCACGACTGACCTAAATAAATAAATCAATAAATCAATAAAATAAAGCATAGACTATACTGAAGAGTGCATATGATAATTTCTAACTATAATACTCTCATGAAATTGGGTTTTACAGAAACATCTTGATTGCTTTGCCAAAGCAAAGGATAAATGATTTAAATAAGCTACCTAACATCTCAGAAGGAAAATGTTACTGGGTTTAGATCAACTTCATATACCCAGTACTGAGGAAATAAGTTTCAGAAATGGCAGAGGCAAAGTATTATAAAAATCACTTTATCATGAGGTACAACCAGGTTGCCTAGATCAACCTTGCAGGAAAAAAGGGATGAATGAAAAGCAACTAAGGCTTCTAAAATGAGCCAGTTGGTGGTGCTTTATGCTTGTAATCCTCAGAAGCCTGAAAGCAGAGGGTTTGGATTCAAAGCCTTCCCAGGAAGAAAACCTTTTTCTCTGCAACCAGCAGATAGAAAACATCAACTCTGTGCCTACAGCCCAGCTGGATGCCTTCTTCCCACAGAGCTCCAGACAACCAAGACCCCTCATCTGAAATATTGTCAAATATATTAAAATATTATCTCCTGTTTGGGAGATAATATTTGAAAGATATATCAAAAACATTTCACTGACTTCTAAAGAAAGAGTGAAAGAGGAAATATGTGCTCACTAAAGGGTAAGTTACCTACCAAAATGATATTAATATGGCTAGATGCCCATTTGGAAACTTATCCACTCAGCCATCTTTCCTCACATCTTGTCAGTTAGCCTGAACTGTCAGATTTTTGGATGCAAGGGATGTGTATGAGTATGTAGGTTGTAAAAGTAATAATGAAAAGCTAGACACTGGAGGCTCAGGCCTGTAATCCTAGCTACTCAGAAGGCTGAGATCTTAGGATCCCAGTTCAAAGCCAACCCATGCAAAAAGACCCTTACCTCCAATTAACCAGCAAAAGACAGAAAGCTGAGCTGTGGTTCAAAAGGCAGACTACCAGCCTTGCAACAACAACAAAAGTTAAGGGACACCATCCAGGCCCTGAATCCAAGCCTCGGTAGTGGCTCTCACACACAAAAAATAACCATGATACCACCAGAGGATGTGCATATCTTAGGGAAGGATGCAGATGGATGGGATGATGAATGTATTGTAGCCCAGTCTGTGAAAAACGCTAGGTGAAATCTTTCCTCAATACATCTTCATTTCCCTCTACACATTTAAAATCACACACACACACACCCACACCCACACCCACCCACACACACACACACACACACACTTACATGATTATATTTGTCTATATAATTATGTAAAATACATATCATACACACTTGCTTCAGAATTTTGTCCATCTTTTGGTTTTATAGGTAGTACAATATATCCAGGGTTTGGCTCATTCTTGTAATTTCAGCTGCTCATGAAGGTGGGATCTGAAGATCACAGTTTGATGCCAACCCAAGGAAACAAATCCTCAAGATTCTTATTTCAATTAAGTAGCAAAAAGCCAGAAGTGGAAATGTGACTTAAATGACACAGTGACTGCATTGAGCACAATAATCTAAGCAAGATACCAGACCTCCGTTCAAGCCTACGTACTTGCCAACTACCACTCCAAAAGCCAAAATCCCCAAAAGACCAAACCAAAAACATGTCAAAATATTTTATAACTTTTGAAGCAAAATCCAATGAGGCAACGTAGTTTGTTGAAGATTTGGTGGTAAAATGTTGAAAAACCCCAAATTCCACATGTGTTTAAATGATGCAACAGACAAGCAACCAAGTAAAAATTTCCCAATAATGTTCCTTAGTATTCACTGGGACCCTTGACAAAGATTTTTTTGTATGCTTTTCAAAAAATCAGTTAATTTTCAGTAGTATAAATCTTTATTATAAGTTATAGAAGTTTTTTAAAGTTCCAAAGTGAATTGAATGTAAAACAAAAAGCACTTAATATTACCAGTTTCTATGACTCTGGTAGAAAACATGTAGTACTGTGGCCTTTATGAAGGAAGAGAGGGAAGACTGATCATGAAATGTTGGGAAGAAGAGTTTCCAATTGACTGTTTGAAACCCAATCTTCTGCTCCCTACCCCAACAGGCAGAGGCTTGAACTCAGGGATTAGGTGCTGTCTTGAGCTTCTTCTGCTCAAAGCTAGCATTCTACCACCTGAGCCATGGCACCACTTCTAGCCTTTTCTGAGAAGTTTGTTAGAGTTGAGAGACTTACGTACTTTTATGTTTGGGATTGGCTTCACATCTCAGTCTCCTGAGTAGCTAGGATTATAGTTGTTAGCTTCCCATGCCTGGCTTACATTCCACACTATTGAACACATAAAATTCAATTAGGAGGCTAAGATCTGGAGAATGGTGATTCAAAGCCAGGCCAGGCAGAAAAGTCTGCAACTCCATCTTCAACAAGCAAAGAGCTGGACTTGAGCAGTGGTTCAAGTAAGGTGAGTATGAGACCCTGATTTCAAATACCATTATGGGCAAAAACAAAACAAAATAAAGCAATGTCCCAAATTAAAATAATAAAATTGCTCAAAACCAAAATAATGGTCATTAAATAAGGGTTTGAAAAGTAGAAAACAAATACAACCCTCCATAAATCCACATATAAAAATCTTCCAGCCAGATACCGGTGGCTCAAGCCTGCAATCCTAGCTACTCAAGAGGTTGAGATCTGAGGATCATGGTTCAAAGCCAGCCCAGGCAGGAAAGTCCCTGAGACTCTTATCTCAATAAACTACTCAGAAAACCAGAAGTGGCACTGTGGCTCAAGTGGTAGAGTGCTAGCCTTGAGCTGAAGAACGAGGGACGGTGCTTAGGCCCAGAATTAAAGTCCCATGACTGACAAAACACAAAACAAAATCCAAAAAACAATAAACAAAAAAGAAACTTTCACAAAATATTTGAAATGGGTGAATTTTCAATAAGGAAACAACATTTTTCTTTCCTTTTTTTTTCTTGCAACAGCAAAAGAGATGGTTTATTGTACATGTGTCACACTTGGCCACAACTATGAACAGAACTAGTCCAGAATGTCACAGGTCCGGGGCACAGGACCATCAGGGGATGCTTGGTTATGAGCAAGGTGTGTCTTTCAGAGATGATCTTGGCAATGAAAGTTCTGGATCCACTGGGAAATCACAGCGGCATGCAGTCCAACATCTCAGCATCCCAGCCTATGGCATTCCTTATTCCTCCTGCTCCTCTGGCCTCGATGGATGCACAAACTGGTTTACTTAGACCTCTGCCTCCTCTTTCTTCTTTTGCCCTTCAGCCTGCGCATTCGCTTCCTCTACTTGGCTCTCATGGTGCTGTTTTTTCTAGGAAGATGGTGCTAAGGCAAAGAGCAGGAAACAACATTTTTCTACCTAAAGATGTCTGTGGGGAGAACAGTGGAAGAAATAGATTTATTCCCAGATATTTAGACCAACATGCCAATTCTGATATATCTATGATGATAGAGACTAGCTTTAGAATGATAAAAATAAACCAAAGGATTACATCCCAAAGTATTGGACAAGGCTAACAAAACAGAGTAGGGCATCAGGGTATAGGGTAAGAGCTATGTAGAAAAACTAGTTGTTCCTACAATGAAAAGTATTACCAGGCCTAGCAATTCAAGTTCGCCATACCAAGTAGATTTTGAAAAATAGTCTGTTACTTATTATATTAAAGAAAAATTTAAACTTGTAGGCTCTTCAACTTTATATCAGACAACCTAAACTTTGCTCAGTGGACTTGGTACTTAATATTTGGATCATCAAGTGCCAATTCCAAATTTAATTATACAAATAATAACTCTACTAATAGAGAATGTTAATGGTTTCTTATAGATGGAGCTGAAGGTAAAACTGTTGAGACTTTTCCCACGGAAGAGACTATTCTTATTACACCTCTTCCCATGGTCTTCCAACTGCCTCAGTTCATTAATTTTTTTTTTTACAAAACTCGAAAATTTCCACTTTATTCACCCAGATGTCTTTTTAACACTTCAAAGGCTGTTTTTGAGAAATAATAAAAATTTCAAAAGCACAAAAAATGCCACCCAAGTTAAGAAGTTTTGAGATCAAGCAGATGAAAGGGAAAATTTGAGTAAGGAGCGAGTTTAGTGTCCTAGCCATGACAAAATCCTAAGAGTTAGTGAGTGAACACATGACTCTGCACATATCCACAGAGTTGAAGTCACATGATGATTCTGGCTCCTGGTCCTCCTCTTTGCCTTCCTGGTCTGACACACCATTCTCTGGGATGCTGAGCTCTTCTTTAGGCTTTCTTCATTCCCCTCCAGTAACTCCTGCTTTATAGGCTTGCACAAGATAGGCTTTTTCTTCATTTTGACATTTGGTTTAGGTTGAGAAAGCTATTTTTTTCTCCAATTCAATGCTGTTTGCCTATAAAAATCACAATAAGAAAAACCCAACTAAGACAAGCATCCTTGGTTAAAGGCATTCTAGGTTGTAATCTCTGAACTTTTAGGACCTACTTTACTCTTGGCTTTGACTGTCTTTTGTCTTCCTTCTCAATCAAACTCCCCCCACTCCCACTCCTAGGGCTTGAACTCAGGGCTTAGAATCTGTTCTTGTTTGCTTTTTTTCCCCCTCAAGGTTAGTGATTTTCCACTTGAGCTGCAGTTCCACTTCCATCTTTTTGGTGATTAATTGGAGATAACTAAACCATGATGCTCAGATCTCAGCCTTCTGAGTAGCTAGGATTACTCAATGAATTTTCAGGAAGAGGCATCATGATGTTATGGGATTTCATGAAGTCATAAATATGATGATACCCAAAACCTTGAACAAGGACATTCTCAACTTCACCCCAGCATAACCATTGAAGTGAGGGATTTTAAACACTTATACATTAGTACTGCTCATCCTCCCCTCAGACTTCAGGATCACACATCACATTTGACTATCAAGCCTCACTGGTTACCTGGAACTCGCAACAACATTTTCTGCTTTCCTTTTACTTGGAGACCTGAAACTTGAAGATTAGGATTTACTTTGTTCAATTTTGAGTCTCCTCGGTATTTTTCTTTAATTTTTGTTAATCAGTTTTTAACTTGAAGTGATACTCTGCTAAGATCAAGGCAACCTAAGACATAGCATATCATTTTTAATTGTCTCTTTGCTTAGTTTACTTTAATCAAGGGATTAAGAAAGCTATTATAAGGTTTTTGGTGGGGGTAGCATTGTGAGGGGAAGGGCAAATGGACAAATGTGGTGGAAGTACTTTATGTGCTCCTACAAAAGTAAACAATGAAGGTGGGGGAAAGTGGCTCACAACTTTAATCCCATCTATTCAGAAGCTTGTCAGCAGGAAAAATCAGTGAGTTTCATCTCCAAAAAACTACCAAAAGAAAGGAAATGGGTTGTAGCTCATGTGGTAGCATGCTAAGATTAAGCAAAAGGAGCATAGATATGGTACTCAGGCCCCGAGTTCAAGACCTAGAATAAGCACAAAACAAACTAACAAAACCTGCTGAAATTGCTTTAAGAAGGGTCTATGAGAGAAAAATGGTTAGGGTAGATTTGATTTGGGAACATTTGGTATCTGTCACAGTATATGCGAATAGATCCACTATAGGTTGCTGTGGAAATATTATTCCTTGTTCCATTATGAGCTATTTGGATTCACTATTTCAGTGTGAAATGATATTTCTTGAGAGAAAATTGTCAGTTTGGAGCCCAGCACTGCTGGATCATGCCTATAGCCTTAGCTGCTCAGGAGGTGGAGATCTGAAGACCAATGTTTGAAGCCAGCCCATGAAAGAAAGTCCATGAGACTCATCTCCAAAAAACTACTAAAACACTCCTGGAAGTGGTGCTGTGACTCAAGTGGCACAGCACTAGTCTTGAGCAAAATTAGCTCAAAGACAGCATCCAAGCCCTCAGTTCTAACCCCAGGATCAGCATATACACAGAAAAATTTTAGTATGACTTCTGAACAAGGTTTTGTACCATTTTTCCATGAGTTCATTTTCAGACAGCACTATGTTCTGTGGGAGGCTTCTGTGTTCTGGCTTACATGGCATTTCTATTAGATGATATGTAATAGGCATGTACACAAAATTCCCTCACTCAAATTATATTTTTCAGTTAACAATCTATTATGGGAAAGAATTGAATTTCCCCATTTTTTAAGTACTCAATGAATTTAACAGTATAAATTTGTAGATTGCTATTTAAGTTATATTCAATTTCTATTAATATACTCTTTTAAAGTTCTTATTCTTAGTTTATGTAAGTATGTATGTATGTATGCATGTATGTATTTTGTTGGCCATGGGGTCTGAACAAAGGGCCTGGGAGCTGTCCCTCAGCTTTTCAGCTCAAGGCTAGTGCTCTACCACTTGAGCCACAGTACCACTTTCTGCTTTTCTGCTTATGTGGTTCTGAGGAATTGAACCCAGGGCCTCATGCATGTGAGGCAAGCACTCTACCATTCAGACACCTTCCCAGCCCCTCTTTGTTTAGTTTTAAAGTGCCTTTAATGACCTTTCTTAATATAAGATGATATAATTCTATAACTATATCTAGTTTTTAATAGGTTGATGATTTCCCATAGATTCACCGCCATCAAAAGATACAAAGTATTTCCTTCACCCTTAAAAGAACAGCCAACTTCTGTTTCCTCAGAAGTTGCACAGAGGTTCTTCCTGCAGAGTATCTCATACTTATATCTAACACCATGTGACAGAACAGACAATAACAATGTCTTGTTATTCTGTTATCCTCAGAAAATAAAATGCTATTCAAAAAGACTTTGGACCTTTGTTTCCTCATGTTATTTATAATTTAAGGGAGCTCAATGCCAGACATTACTATTTTCTGTAGTTGTATGTTACAAGATCTACATTCATTCCCATGGAATATTTTATTTTTGTTGGGTGTGGTGGTCCTTGTACTAGGGCTTCAACTCAGAACCTGGTAATGTCACTTCAGTTTTTTGCTCAAGGCTGGGACTCTTCCACTTGAGCTACCTCACTGCTTCTGGCTTTTTAGTGTTAACTGGAAATAAGACTGGGTAGGTGATGGAGTGGGTATGACTGTGATACATTGTATCCATGTATGGGAACGTCACAACCTCCTTCTTGTACAACCAATACTTGCTAATAAAAAGAAAGATAATTAGAGGTCTAATTGTTCACAGTAAGTTTCTTGTAATTTCCCTTCTTATGTCTTTCTCATTTTTTTCATGCTAGCATGTGCTCAGTGCTGACCCTTAGCTCTTTTTCTTATGGCTAGTACTTCAGCCACAGCTCTAGTTCGTTTTTGCTAGTTAATTGGAAGAAAGAAACTATCTGATATTTGTGCCTAGGTTGTCTCTGAACCTCAGTACTCAGATCACAGCATCCTGAGTAGCTAGGATTACAGGTGAGAGCTACTCAGATCCTTGTTGTCTCCTAAATTATCCCATGTCCATTTCACAATGGCAGTCCATTTCCATGCTTCCCAGCTTTGCAGAAATAGCTTAATTATAATCCAACACCAAGTCTAACCTCACCACAGATGCTATTTTTTGTGTCATACTCTGACTATAGACACCCTTCTCCTGGCTGATGCATTGCAACAACCTAGATGGCTCTCATACTACGCCACAAGGATAGGAAGCCAGGAAACACTAGCTTAGAAGCTGTTAAATCAGAGGAGCAAAAAGATATCGTAGTGCATTCTGCTGTGATCTTATTCTGACTTAAACAGCCTTGTCATCTATTACCAGGAGTAGCTTTGACATCACATTCTGAGTAGTGACTGGGTGTAAGCTGGTGTGTCCGAGCTGACTATAGTATTGTCCTGAGCCTGTGCAGACTGAAGAGACAAGCCAGTGCCAGTAGCACACACATTGGAATAACAAAGCAACCTATAGTTAGGCATTGCCACTCTTTGTTCTAGAGTAATGAATGAATGACTCTCTAATTTCTTGACAAGAAATTCCTGCAGACCCATATGCAGCTGCCTCATCAGAGCAAGTAAAGAGCCTGGTGCTGCCTGGAGGAAACACTGTGAGAAGCTGCCAGAAAGCATCTGTTTACTGGACTCATGGGGCTCCTCTGTCCTCTAGAATTAATGACAAATGAGGAGCAAACACCTCCCCCTCTAGACAGACATACACAGGAAGAGCATTGCCACAGCACAACAGGGGACTCTCAAGACAAACACTTGATCTGTGCTGTCAGAACTGAGAGGTTTTTTTTGGGGGGGAGGGTCCGGTTGTGGGGCCTGAACTCTGGGCCTGTGCCCTGTCCCTCAGCTCTTCAGCTCAAGGATAGTGCTCTACCACTTGAGCCAGAGCGCCACTTCTGGCTTTCCATTTTGCTTATATGGTGCTGAAGAATCGAACCCAGGGCCTCAGGCATGCAAGGCAAGCGCTCTACCACTGAGCCAACTTCCCAGCCCCAGAGCTGAGAGTTTTTAATGACACTTCATCCCACAGTGCTCCCTAAAACCTTCATCCCAACCCTGCTCCTTTCATGTCCCTGACAATGTTTATAGGCATCCCACATCCAGACTGAAGATGTTCCTTCATGTTTGGAGTAAGTCTGATCAGACTTTATATGGATCCACTGCTCAGTCAGAACTCTCGATCCCTCCCATCCCCATTTTGATACTGTGTGTCTCTTGACCTATTCCTGTCTTCTCTTTTCAAGATTCAGTCAGGGCCGGGTACAGGTGGCTCACACCTGTAATCCTAGCTACTTAGAAGTCTGAGATCTGCGGATCGTGGTTCAAAGCCAGCTCAGGGAGGAAAGTCCGTGAGACTCCTATCTCCAATAAACCACCAGAAAACCAGAAGTGGCTCTGTGGCTCAAGTCGTAGAGTGCTAGCCTTGAGTTGAAAAGCTCAGGGACATCACCCAAGCCAAGCCCAGAGATCAAGGCCTATGACTCAAAAATAAATAAATAAATAAATAAAAGAAAGCAAAAACATACAAAGCTCAGAATGGCAAGCAGCTGAAAACAGGATGGAATAAACCAACATTATCTATGACAGTTTTCAGGTTATGCAGAGAATTGCCTGCATTGTTGAAGCCCAAACCCACCTGATAGCTGAGTTTTAGCTGGCTGGCATGCCCATGATGCCAGGTAATGATATTCACAAGTTTTGTTATATTATTGGATGAGACCAATAGGCTTCAAGTTGGGAAGCTGAAAATTTTCTATTGATCTAGAAGGAGAAATATATCAGGACAAGAAATGGGATTAACACAATGCCAAAAGCAAAAGGCCATCCAATCCAAGGAAGACAGAATAACTCTGTCTCTGAAAAGATGATTCTCTCAAAGGAATCCTGAGCTGAGTATGGTGGTCTATGTTTGCAATCTCTGAATTTAGGAGGCTGAGTCAGAAGTTAGGTTGAGACTAGCCTAAGTTCCATGCCAAGAGAAGAACACAAAACCAAACCTCATCTTACAAAATAAAAGAAGGACTGGGAATGTGGCTTAGTAATAGAGTGCTGGCCTAGCACATACATGAAGCCCTGGGTTTGGTTCCTCAGTACCACATAAAGAGAAAAGGCTGGAAGTTGTACTGAGGCTTGAGTGGTAGAGTGCTAGTCTTGAGCAAAAGAAACTCAAAGTGAATGGTGTTAGGAAAAATGTAAAATTAATGAAATAGCATCTCTCTCCCTCCCCTATATCCCTTCCTGCTTTCCTCCCTCCCTCCTTTTCTCAGTACTAGAGTTTATACAAAGGATTTCATGCTTAGGCAGGTGTTTAACTCTTAATCCACACCACGGCCTTTTTGTACTTTAGTTTTTAAGTTAGGGCATCCTGTTTTCTTCCCATCCCAGGACCAGCCTCCCATCTAGCTGAGATTATTGGAATCAGCCCAGCTTGATGATTGTGATCAGATCTCACTTTTTGCATGGGTTGGTCTTGGATTGCCGTCCTCTCAATCTATGCCTCCCAAGTAGATGGTACTATCATGCTTAGCCTTTAAAATGATCACTTAGAACTGGGCGCAAGTGGCTCCTGCCTGTAATCCTAGCCACTCAGGAAGCTGAGATCTGAGGATCGAGATTCAAAGCCAACCAGTGCAGGAAAGACCATGAGACTCTTATCTCCAATAAACCACCAGAAAACCTAAGTGGTCCTGTGGCTCAAGTGGTAGAGTGCTAGTCTTTAGCTGAAGAGCTAAGGGACAGCAGCACCCAGGTCCAGAGTTCAAGTCCAAAGACAGACAAAAAAAAATCACTTAGAAAGATAAAAAAAAAAAAACTCCCGAATTCTCACATTTATTTAAATAACGGCTGCCAGTCATATTTTATAAAGCACTTATGGGGCCCATGAAGTCTTTTATTTTTAAAATACAATAAAATAGTACTAGAGCAGTTGGGATAGTGTTCTGCCAGTAACACAACTCTAAGAGCCTCGGAGGGAGCAAACAAGCCGGCTACAGGCCAGCGCCGCCGCCGCTTCTTCTGAGCAGCAGTGAGAAGCAGCAAGCAGCCATGGCTGGGGCACAGGCTCCTCAGGCCAGACCCTGCAGGCAGGGCAGCCCCTCCAAATCCCCCAGGTCTCAAAGGCTCCAGCGCCGAGCTTCCTGGGCTCATCCCTAGGCTGGAGGTGCAGTGTGAAACAGCAAAGGAGCCAGCGAGACTCCTCCAGTGTCAGGGCAACCAGGCAGGAGTGGAGCCAAATGGCCAAACTTGCAGCAGCGACTGCAGCAGTTGTTGCTGCCTCTTGCAGCATGGGCCAGGGCTCCTGCAGCTGCTCAGGCACAGCCAGAGGCAGAGAAAAACTCCAGGACTGACACAGCCTCCTTCCACCCAATCTGCCTAAGATCTGGGAGCTGGATCGGGAGCAAAAGGAGAGGGGTTCATATGGGTGTTGGAGGCATAGGCCTGCAAAACCCCATCTGAGCACCTGTGTGCTCTGAGGGTGCATGCAGGCATGCATTCCTTCCTTCCAATTTATTTATTTTTGTTGGTCGTGGGGCTTGAACTCTGGGCCTGGACGCTGTCCCTCAGCTCTTCAGCTGAAAGCAAGTGCCCTACCACCTGAGCCACAGGACCACTTCCAATTCTTCTCGGGGAGGAAGGGTCACCCTTTCCTCCATGCTGGCCAAAGGTTCTGCCCCCGGTGCAAGGCTCAGGTAATGGTTTGCAAAAAGTACCATTCGTGCTTCATCTTCTTAATCATGTAGAACAGCACCTGGAGACCCCCCCTATGTGTAATCAACTGTGCTTTACCTGCTTTTACAACCTTGATTAGTGGAACTGCTCCACTTTTGTTGACAAGGATTAGCTTTTTCTGTTTAAACTCTCATTGTCTGTGCTCCCATAAAACTGTTTAACTCTCTGCCCCTGACTGAAGATTTACTTCTCCTGCTTGTGTGCTGTATATAAACATGTGATGTTCCAATAAATTTTGTCTATACTCACATGGTGTAGTCCCTTCTTGCCTATACCACACATCGTGTTCCCAGATCCCGTTGTGGAAACAGCAACAGATGGGGTTATGCCGGTTGATGCCTCTGACATCTCCCCCCTTTTTTGTTTTTTAAGTACAACCGTAAGCAAGAGATCCTTTGCAGAAGGGATTTGCAGAAACTATTTTGGAATGTAGACAGCAATATCTTGACAAGACATAATGCAATCAATCCTGTAGAAACACTATGGGTAAAACTGTGCCACCAGGTATGAGGGTCCAATTGGTTTAGCACAGATGCAATTCCCTCAGCCAGACCTTCATATCCCACGCCAGGGAGTTGTGCCAAGAAAGTCTCAATGACTTCCTGCTGTAACTAGTGGATGTCCCAAGTCAAATTTCCTTGCAAGACCGGCAGGTGGTAGTGAAGTCCCTGCCAAGTAATGTTAGAAGTGTTGAATCAAGTAGGAGTGATGCACAGTTTATTGAGCTCTAATCACACTTGAAGGTTAGCTGTTTCTGCAGATCAATTATCTGGTCTCCCATCCACTGCACCGTGTGTTGCAGGGTGTTCAGACGGGAATCAATGTCCTGTTTAATATTGTGCTGATGAGTCTATAGCTGGTGACAGTCCAGCCACTTCTCTACAAAGTCCTTGGTTTGGATGGAGGAATGCAGGGCCACTCCGGCAGTCGCAGCAGTCATGGTGATAGCAGTCATTTCAAGGATCACAGCTACACTCAGACCCAGGAATCTCCTAGTTCTCTTCAGCAGTTGCTGGAAGACTCCTGTCAACAAACCAACAGTGGGGCTCTCCTGCCAAGGTCGGGTGAGATTAACAGGCACCCAGACCCCTAAGCGAGATCTTAATATCAGGAGAGACTGAGAAGGCATTTTAAAAGAAATAGTATGATTTAAGCATGTAAAGAGTCCAGGCTGCGTGGGTTCTCATTGATTGACACTGTCCCTGTGGGCTAGTACATAGGAAAGTTTAATACAACCCTGTACAGTAAAAGAATGGTTCCTGTAAAATGTATAATTTGCCTCATGGGCCCTAGTAAAGTGACCAACCCAATTCTGAGTTGTATAAAATTGCGTGGCAAGTTTTATAAATGCCACTGCTCAGGCCCTAAGTGTCCCCTGAAATTTATATGTGGCCTATGAGGCACAAGGCCTCCATCATGTCAGGTGAGCAAGCCAATGGGTTCTACATGATTTATAACTCCATTGTATAGACGTCACCATCAGAAGAATTATTAGTATACCAATCACCAACATGCTTTTCAGAATAATTGGCAATGAAACATCCATGAGGACCTCAATCTATAAATGAGATGTTATCATTATGCTGTATAATCTTTCCTCTAGGGTTTTGACACTGAGACCACTGAATAGAAACATAAACAAAATTCAATAATTAATGTCCTGTCATACTAGGTTAGGTGGTTGCCCAGTCTTATTTGTATAAGAATGATCCTTACCAATAAAATTTAAGGAAATTGTGCTGAATCGCCCCATATGATTGTTGATTTTATCATCAGGCAAGATGTATGCCCATACCTGTCTTCTGGTTGGTAAGCAAGGTGATGTCCCTAAACACAGTGGTAAAGACTCAAATCCTAAGGAAATAATATAAGGTATTCCTTCCTCACCTGGATGATTAGGGTCTGCATGATCCCATGGTGGAGGAAAATACGTGCTGTCATTTGTGTACGCCACTGGACCTTGGTCTAGCTAATCCACTAATTTTAACAATGGTGGGTGAGTGATATAGGCCCAATATGCATGTTCACTACCCACTGCAGAAGTATTCACAAGCAGTGCAATCATGGCCAAAACAGATATTCAGGTATTCTAGGGGTTTTTGTACTGACCAGGGTGGCTTCGGTCTTGTGTCAACACCTTATTCTGACCCCATGTTGCTGGGGTCAAGCTGGTTTTCTTAAGATAAGGATGATGGCTTCCTCCGGACTTCAACCTTAGGTATGCAAAGCTGCTTACTAGATCTTCTTCCTCAGGGTTGTGTTGTGTTGTTTTTGCTTCTCTGGAGGTCGGATGAGTCAAAAAGGGACCCAGATGTTGCCAGTGGATCCATCTGGAATGATAGAAACACTGTTTTCCCTTATGGGGCATTAGTCTTAGTCTTCATTGATTAAATTTTTTAAACCATATGGGAATAGATAGTGAGATGCTGCTAGAGGGATAAAATGCTTTTCAGCTTTAGTGAAAGGATCACTTTGAGTGAAATTTTAAAAATTTAGAGTAAATAAGGTTAAGGCAAAAGTTTCCCTTAGGGATTCCCCTTTTTTGTTTTTTTAATAATTGAAGCTTAAATGTTTTATGGGTGTGTAAACAGTTGGCATTAGTCTACACAGGTTGATTAAAGAAGTTTTACCTAGGGACTAACTTTAGTAAACTCTCCTAATATTTTTCTGATTGTACACTGGCTTTTATAATATAGTGTGGGGTAGTTTGTCAAGGTGACAACTTTTTACTAATTACATTTTATTCCAAACTAGAGTTTAGGCATAATTTTTTAACTTTTCATAACTGTATGGACCCTTTTTGGGGGGGGGGCTATAGCAGCATAGCCTGTTTAGTACTTTGGTTTGTAAAAGATTTAAATAGTCTAGGATGTTTAAAGGTAAGATCCATAAGAAGTTCCACTTGTAGGTGTTCAGTGGCAGTTTTGTAATTGACAAACAAGTTATAAAAGCAGAACGAACAGTTAGTGATTACAAATTGCATCAAGGCAAATAGGGTGGTTAAGTCCACACAACTGCCTGTAGACATCCTGGTATCTAGGCTGGAGATGGGGGCATTGCACCCAGTTTCAAGGCCTGGAGGTGGGACAAGTCTTACCTTGAAATCCTAGGAAAACATTACCTCCCCAAATACGCCAAAGCATTGTTTAGCTCCTCAAATAGCCTAGGAGGGAAAGGCCATCCTTTGGAATACAGATGTTTAGTGTGGCTCCTGGTGCTTAACTCTCTACTTAAGCCCTTATCTTCGAAAATTTAACATTTGGTCTAAATCTTGATATAAATGATCTTTTTAGTAATTATCAGACCACAATTTTGTTTTATTTTGGTGTTTATACCAATGTTTCTCTCCTTACTTGGGACTTATTTGTCTCAGTTAAATTTGAATTTTCTCCTTCCTTGTTCTAATTAATACCCTATCTGTTTACTTTTGATCTGGTCCTAACAATTTCATATTTTATTCTTAAACAAATTTATTTGGTTAGTGTCAGCCCAGAATTTACTGCCAATTATGGTTTTAAGCATATACAGAGCAGTTTGGATTTAAGCTATTCCCCACATTTCACAACCTCAGCCTTTTACAGCCAACTATTACAAATGGTTGACAAGTTCTTGCCCAGTTAGGCATGCTTATAAAGTAGCTTGCCATGACCTCAGCTCTGATCAATTTTAGAAGAGCCAAACATTATTGCCAAAGTCCCAGGAGTGCTTCTTTCTTTGTTAGGGTAAACGCAACCTTGACATTTCCCTTGGTCACTGGACTTGAACTTAGTGCCTGAGTGCTGTTTTTCAGCTCTCCAGTGCAAGGATTGCACTTTGCCACTTCGGTCTCCAAAGCAACTCTGCCCGCTTTTTTGGCACTCTGCTGGCTAGTTAGAGATGATAATCTTTCTCTGCCTGGACTGGCTTTGAACTGCAGTTTGTAGATCGCTCACCTTTGGTCCTCAGCTCCACCCTCATCTGGGCCCCCTCCCATTTCTGGAGTTCCCTCCATACAACTGGTCTCTCCCTCTCTCCACCCAGATCCACCTGAACTCCCATCTACCTCACTTCCTTTTCTCTCAGATACTTCTGCTACCAGGATGATGATGGAGGTCATGTGCTCCCTCTTGGGGGAAATATGGCTCCTCTAATAAACCTTGTAATAATCTTTCTCCTTTGCCTGCCTGCCTCTGCATGGTCCCATAGGATGGATGTGTCTGATCCTCTTTCACTGGTGGCTCCATACTGGGATAGGTTCTCCAGTGCATTTGCTCCCCCTGCACTTCAGAAGGGAGTTCAAACAGCTGCCCTGGGACCTATTCTGAGATCCTTCACTCCAGTCACCAGAGGACCATCAAGGTAACTTTCTCCTGACTGAGTGCTCTACCAGCCCATCCAGCCCCACTAATTAATTCCCACTCCAGGGTAAGTGACAAGTTTGTCTGAGGTTGGGGTTTCTGATTCCAATATCAGTGGTAAGGCCACCTGAGCCTTTCTGGGCTAACTGAGCCCCACCCTCACCATCTGACCAAAAACTTGGCCAAGTGCTGGAATTAGCCACTAGAGGCCTACCATGGCCCAAGGACCCACCTTGGACCAACATAAGGACAGTCTCCACTGGTGGGGCCACCACCTATTTAGGAGCCAACCTGCACTGCAGAGGACACTCTACTCTAGGCACATGGCTTCAGGTCACTTACCATGGGAAGGACACTAAATTTCTTTACATTAAGGCCACCTGGCCTTGGAGGGCTGTTCAGTCCCCATCAGTTAAATTTGGCCCCACATTTAAAACTCCACTTCTGAGAATGCTTGAGCAAGTAGCTCTCTCTCTCTCTCCCCCTCCCCTTAAACTCTGCCTCTTGCCAAAATTACCTGCTTGTAACCTCTTTCACAAGTATTTCATATGCTAAACGCTTTGGTTAAGCCCTGGAAGAATGTAACCAGTAATTGCTTGTTTCTACTCATTAGATAGGAAATGGGTGAGTTTAAGTCTAAACTCCCCGAAATAAAGGCCAACAAGTTTGGATATTACCAAAAATGTATTACTCTTCTCTCTAGCATTGAGCAAGTGGTGGATGTGCCAAATTGGCATCTTGGTACTTCAGCTTGGTACTACCCCTCCCCCCTCCCCTGTCCTGTGGCGCCATTATGCTAGGCCAAGTGTATGTTCCTATTGCCTCCTGTTCACTAGGTTTCTTGTTGGCAAAGTTTTGTATTTTAAACTGACCACATGGTTCCATCATAATTAGAAAAGTAGTTCCACTAAAATTTCAAAACTTTAAAAGTCTATTTTAAAATCTAAGCACGCTCTATTATCTGTGCACAAACATTTCTGTCTGTGTCTTATTTGACTATATGTAAGTGATTATGGTTTCAAGGTTACTCTGCCTACTAAAAATCTTTGTCAATGGAAGCTGTGAATTAATCTAAATTGCTTTAAAACTTTGTGACCTGACTAAGCCAAAGAAAAAACAGGCAGTTTTAAAAGACCTTGGAAAAGGACTTAAAAAAGACAATGTCCTTTACAAAGTAAATGAAATTGGTAACTAAGTTGGCTGTGAATTATGTCATTCCTATGTCCATCTATGCTAAGAGTTAACTATTGTACACTGACCATGGCTAGTAAACTAAAGCTAAGGGTTTGATTCTCTAGTTTTCTCCCCTGTGTGCCGATCAACTTCAATTAAGATCAAGGGACCAGAGTGACTAGGCCCAGGCACAGCTGCCTAAACCAGTGGCACCAGCCTGCAAAAGCCAGTGTAAACCAGGTCTCTAACCAGTATATGTAGAAATATTGCAGGTTACCAACAGGAGGTGCAACAGTCCATACATGCTGGGAGATGCCACAGTCTCTCTCAGACTCTGGCCTTGCTTCATCTCACATGACCAAAAGCCTGTTAATTAAGGGTAAAACACAAGCCACATTAGATATTTGGATCTGTAAATGTTCATCGCCAGAAGTTAGACCATACGGGGTCTATGAGCAAAGGATAGAAATTGATTTCTATACTATTTTACAATTGGAGGTAAATTCCTAAAGGTAACTCAGACTGCAGAAAAAAAATGGCCACTCTTTCTATTCACTGCCCACAGGACAGCCTACAGGCAAAGAATATACAGCCCAGTGTTTCAATGATGCATTTAAATGCAAATTAAAATAACTTTACAAAAAGGATTTAAAATGACATCCCCCTTGTAAAAATTTGAGAAGTTGTGGGGAGTGGCTGGCCTCCCAGACAAGTTTAAAAGATAAATTTTTCCTAAAGGTTTATTTCAAAGTAAAAGTATTCTAGTTTGCCCTTAAAGTTTTTTGTAACAGTTGCCAGAAGGCCCACAGTAAAAGATAGGGCAAGTTTGTCAAATGTAATTTAATAAGTAAAACCATGCTTATAAAACTACTTCCAATGACCATCTTTGTTGCTTTTAGTTGGAGTAAAAGTGACTGTTTGTAAAAAAAAAAAAAAAAACTCATTGATCTGCAGTTCGAAGCCAGTCCAGGCACAGGCAAACTAAAGTCCCTGTGAGATTGTCATCTCTAATCTGCCAACAGAGTGCTCAAAGCTGAGTTGTTTTGGAGTTTAAAGTGGCCAAGTGCTAGTCCTGAGCTGGAGAGCTGAGGGACAGCACTCAAACCCTGAGTTCAAGTCCAGTGACTGACCAAGGAAAGTGCCAAAGATGTATTTATCCCAACATAAGAAAGGCACTCCAGGGACCCTGACAATGTTAAAACATCCAGATGCAATTACTAACAAATGTTTGGATGACAAAAGTGGTATCAGGTCCTGAGTTACTTGAGC
Source organism: Dipodomys merriami (assembly GCF_024711535.1). NCBI lineage: Eukaryota > Metazoa > Chordata > Mammalia > Rodentia > Heteromyidae > Dipodomys > Dipodomys merriami. Next base: position 95,416 of record NW_027203036.1, read on the forward strand.
TTGGTCCTCCAAAAAATTGATCAAGCCAGAAGGTCATAGAAAGATAAGTTTGTAAACATGCCTATCACCCATGTTGGTCTAACTGGGCAAAACTTTCCAGAGATCTGTGATAGTGGGTAATAAAAGCTAAGATTGTAGAATGTAAATCCCAAAACCCCTGTATCTCCTCAAAGTCCTAATTGGCAGTAACTTTTGAGCTGGTTAAATTCATCTGTTGAAAAGCTTGTAGAGCTGAGATTATGTTCCTATTGAGATCTGTCTAAAGGCCTACATAGGTAGGCATTCCTCTGCCAGACAGAAAATGCTTTTATAAACCAGGGTGTTAAACAGGCTATGCTGCTGTAGCCCAAGAAAAGGCCTGTACATTTGTTATAGGTTAAATGTTGTCTATAAGCCACTTTAAGCAGGCTACCCAGAGGCAGTGGGTCATAGAGTGCCAATCAGTCTCAGGTTAAAAGCATCTACTGGGCTTTCTTTTAAAAATCTCTGACAAGTAATTGTTAGTCAATTGTGAACAAGTTATAGGTAACCTCCATCTCATTGATCTCCTTGTTGCTTTAACTGGAAATAAAAAGAGCTTTTGTAAGAAAGTTCAAAGCCATCCTGGGCACAAAAAAAAAAAATCCTTCTAAAACTCCATCTCGCTACTAATCAGCACAGAACGAGGACTATCCAGCCAAAGGCTGAAAGTGGCATTGTGACTCTAAGTAGTAGAGCATTAGCCTGGAACAGAAGGACTCAGGGACAGTGCCCAGGCCTTGAGTCCAAACTGTAAATGCCAACCGGGACAAGCTATCCCAGGAATGGATGTTGAGACAATGGCCAGGACAAAGTCAGTCCTGTCCATGGAAAACCATGGAAAAGAGTGAGAGATGATACCCTAAATGGAGTCACTTTATGCTTTATGCATTGTTTCTGGCAAAACTGGAGCTTCAGTTTCCACCCCCACTACAAAGGCAGAGGAGGGGTCCCGCAGAGCAGTGGGGACCTCACAGATGAAGTCCTTCAGGGGATGAGGCCTCACAGAAGAGGCTGCAAAAAGGGGTGTACCTCACTGGGAGGCCGCAGAACTGCGGGTGCCTCATGGGGAAGGCCACAGAAGTGAGGGTGTCTTGTGGGGGAGGCCGCAAAAGAGGGGAGGGCCTCACAGGGGAGACTGCAGAGGAGGGGAAACTGCAAAGGCAGTACACAGAGGAGGAGTTTAAACTTAAACTCATCCATACTTTTATCTTCAGTTGCAAGGGAGAGGGAAAGAGGGAGAGGGAAAGAGGAAGAGGGAGAGAGGGAGAGAGGGAGAGAGAGAGAGCCAGAGCTATCTGCCCAAGCACTCACAGAAGTGGAGTTTTAAATTTGGGGCAAAATTTGATTGAAGGGGCTCAGCAGCCCTCCAAGGCCCAGGTGGCCTTAATGTAAAGAAATTTAGTGTCCTTCCCATGGTAAGGGACCTGATGCCATGGGCCTATATTAGAGTGTTCTCCACAGTACAGGTTGGCTCCTAAAGGGGGTGGTGGCCCTGCCAGTGGAGAATGTCTTCATGTTTGTCCGTGCGCATTCCTTGGGACATGCGGGAGGGGTCCTTGGGCCAAGGTAGGCCCCTGGCACTTGGTCCACGTTTGACTCTGATGGGGGAAAGGGGGGCTCGGTTAGTCACAGAGGCCCAGGTGGCCTTACCACTGAGATATCAGAATCAGAAACGCAGACCTCAGATAAACAGGTCACTTACCCTGGAGTGGGACTTAATTAGCAGTGTTGGATGGGCTGGTAGAGCGCTCAGTCAGGAGAAAGTTACCTTGGTGGTCCTCTGGTGACTGGCGGATAGGATCTCAGGATAGGTCCCAGGGAAGCTGGTTGAACTTCCTTCCGAAGTGGAGGGAGGATCAAACCCACTGGGGAGCCTATCCCCACAGGGCGACCAATGTAAGAGGATCAGACAAAAATCCATGCAAGGGGACCATGCAGAAGCAGGAAGGCAAAGGAGAAAGATTATTACAAGGTTTATTAGAGGAGCCATATTTCCCCCAATAGGGAGCACATGACCTCCATCACTATCCTGGTAGCAGGAGGATCTGAGGGAAAAGGAAGTGAGGTAGATGGGAGTCCAGGTGGGTCTGGGCAGAGAGAGGGAGGGGCCAGTTGTATGGAAGGAACTCCAGAAATGGGAGGGGGCCCGCGTGTAGGTGCTCATACTTCGAGCTCATGACTCTACCTGATTCTGGGGCCTGGATGAGCTGCCTTGATCTCTTCTAAGTCATTTACCACATGAGGGTTTTCTGAACTCATACATCACCGCAAACTGCTAACATTCCTCCCTAGCACATCTCTCAATATATTTTTTCCATCATATATTTAAACATATTTATGTGTATACATTCTCTACCCTCCCCCAACTCCACACACAAAGGCATAGACCTTCAAAACAAAGTTTTTCTTTTTTTCCTTGCTACAGTGTCTAGAACCTAATAAACTCAATAGATACAAAAGAGTGAGTTGGGTACTAGTGTCACACCTGTAATGCTAGCTATTCAGGAAACTGAGATCTAGAATCACTTTTTCCATTTATTTTCCATTTTGATTAAAATTTAAGCATTAAAGGAACTTTTAAAGAGAATCAAGACTTCCTTTTTTCTGGAGGTTTCCTTCACTCCCTTTCACCTAGTCCAGCTAAATCTGTGTCCCCTGGGAGCTATGGCATCCCAGAAAATCCATAGTCCCCCAGACCCCAGTTAAATTCAGACAGAATCCAGCATTGCCTTTAGTCATGTGGTGGGCAGAGCAGAAGGCATCCACCACGTGTGCTACCCAACACCTCTAATCCACACCTGTGCCACTTCCATACTCCCAGCCACATGAGCAGCATTGTGTCACCATCGCTTGCACTGGCATAGGCTTTCGTGGTCATCAGGATAGATGTCCTGAGAGCTATTTCATCTGCACAAGGTGACATTTCCTGGGTCCAGGTATATTGCTGATCTGGGAAATCACTGGCATTGGAGCAAGCCAGGGCTGCTGCAACCGCACTGTAGGATGCATCTCTCTGCAGCAAAACCTGAGGCCCTTCCTTCCTAGACACAATGGAGATCCTAGACAATTCCCTGCTTGTCCCTGGATGAGTCCATGAATATATCCACAGCCCTCATCTGTCAGAAATGAACAAAGAGTACAGAATTGTTCAAGTCATTTTCCTTCTTCACAGAAGGGTGCACTATCATCCTGGCCCCCCAGAGCGAGGCAGCACAACAAATGGGCGGATCCACTTGGTTTTCATCCCAACCTAGGAATGATATTGTCCCTTCTCATGTTGCTAAGGAGTCAGGATCACATCTTTGTAAACAATCGGTTACCAGGGTAATAGGGTCATAGAAGGAAGACAAGTCATTCTAACCATCAGTGGACCATCCCTAGTCAAGAGACAGTGTACTTTGAGAGGCCATTGCTCAAAAACAAACATCCTCTTTACCTGCTAATGAAACTGCAACTCCACTGCACCTCACCTTTGTCATTACAACAACAACAACAAAAAGAAAAGGAAAAGGGTGTTTTGGACTTTCTTGTCAGGACTGGCTTGAAACCACAATCCTCAGATTTCAACCTCCTGAGTAGTGCCAAGCTTTTTCATGAGACAATTCTCTCAAATTAACCACCAAGAAAGAAGCTAAAAGAAATAGAGAAAAGTCCAGGACTTGAGCTGAGGCTCAACTGGAAGATAATGGACAGCACCCATGCCCTGATTTCAAACCTATGACCAGCACACCATCATCATCATCATCATCATCATCATCATCATCATCATCATCATCATCATCATCATCATCATCATCATGTGAATAAAAAGACTGTAAGAGCCTATTAAGAATATTAAAATTGAGGGCTTGGAAGGTGGCTCAGTGGTAGAGCTCTTGCCTTGCATGCATGAGGCCCTGGGTTTGATTCCTCAGCACCATATAGCAAAAAGGAAAAAAGCCGGAAGTGGCGCTGTGGCTCAAGTGGTAGAGCGCTAGCCTTGAGCTGAAGAGCTGAGAGATAGCGCCCAGGCCCAGAGTTCAAGCCCCATGAGCAACCAAAAAAAAAAAAAAAGAATATTAAAATTGAGTGAGCCAGGCACTTTTTGGTGGCTGACATGTAATCCCAGTTAGGAGCATGAAATCTCAGGATGGTGGTTAAAATCCCACCGGGGCAGGAATTTCCATGAGGCTCTGATCTCCAACTAACCAGCAAAAATGCCAGAAGTAGAGCTGTGGTTCAAGTGGTAAAGTAACAGCCTTGAATGAAAAAGCAAAATAACAGTGACCAGGCCCAGATACATAGGGCAGGACTACTACTAATTAATTAATTAAATACAAATACACAAATAAAAATCAGAGTGGAAGATGAGCACAAAACCAAGAGAATTGGTGGTTTACACCTGGAGCTCAAGCTACACAAAAGACAGAACTTGAAGATCTGGGTTCCAAGGCAACTGAGGCAGAAAAGTCCCTTAGGAATTTGTGAGTATGTATCAGGTGTGGGTCTTGAACCCAGGGCTTGAAATAGAATTTTTTTTTTCTTAAAGGTAGCATTCTACCACTTCCTTTCTTTGGGGGATGAAATGGAGATAAGTTTTACGGACTTACCTGCCTGGGCTTTCAACCCCAATCCTCAGATTTCAGGTGCTGATACAGTACTCTTATCTTCTATGAGATTTTTATCTTCCATGAACTGCCAAAAGTAAAAGAAGCCAGAAGTTGATCTGTGTGGCTCAAGCCACAGAGACTGCTTGCTTTGAGGGAAAACAAACAACAAAAACCCTCATACACAGTGGCCCTACCCTGGTTTCAAACCCAGGAAGTGACCAGGCCCTATGTTCAAGTCCTAGGACCACCACCACCAGCAGCAAAAGAATGACTCAGGGACAGGGACTAGGCCCTGAATACAAGGCCTAGAAACAGCATAAAAAATAAAAGAAAAACAAATTCAGAGACTGTGGCTAGGCTCCAGAGTTCAAGGTCTACAACCAGCACCAGGACACACATACACACACACACACACACACACACACACACACACACACACACACACACACACACACACGAAATGAACAATAGTATAAGAAGGCAAAAGAAGAAGAGAAAAGTCAATAAAATATTTTTAAGTAGTGGCTCATGCCTATAATCCCAGCTACTGTGGAAGCTGAAATTTTAGGATTGTGGTTCATAGTCAACCTGGGCAGGAATCTCCATGACACTTGGTTTTATGTGTGCTAGTCCTGGGGCCTGAACTTGTGCTGTTTTGCACAAGACTAGAACTATTCTACTTCCCAGCTCTTGGTGATTAATTGGAGATGAGAGTCTGAACAACTTTCCTGCCCTGGCTGGCTTTGAACCACCATCCTCTGATTTTAGAGCCTGGCTAATGTCCCTGTTTTCCCATGAGAATCTTTTTTTTTTCTTTTTGGTTGGTCATGGGGCTTGAACTCGGCCTGCACACTGTCCCTAAGCTCTTCAGCTCAAGGCTAGTGCTCTACCACTTGAGCCACAGGGCCACTTCTGGTTTTCTGGTGATTTAGTGGAGATAATTGTCTCATGGACTTTTCTTCCCAGTCTGGCTTTGAACTGCAATCCTCAGATCTCCCCCTCCTGAGTAGCTAGGATTACAGGTGTAAGCCACTGGCACTCAGTTTTTTTTTTCTTTTCTTTTTCCTTTTTTGTGGGTTGTGGGGCCTGAACTCCAGCTCTGGATGGTGTCCCTTAGCTCTTCAGCTCAAGGCAAGCACTTTACCACTGAGCCACTTCCCAGCTCCGCCATGAGACACTTAACCCTTATGAATTACCAAATTTGTTTTACAAAGCCAGATGTTGAAATGTGGCTTAAGTTTTAGAGCCTGCCAGCCTTGCTCAGGACATGGGAGAGACTCCAGCACAGTGACCTTGCCCTGATTTCAGGTTTAGGAACAGTCACCACTCCCTGTGTTCCAGCCCTAGGATCAGAACCAAATAAATAAATAACTCCCCCATTTTCACTGTATTTGATGTTGGCGTAATTTGTGAAGGTGAAGGGAAAAAACAAATTGTTTAAATAGGGATACAGTTAGACCTATTGCAACAATGAGATGTACAAGAAATTATTTCAAAAAATGAACTTTACAACATTTGCCTGGTGGGGGGTGTAGAGGACATTATATAAACAAAGCCATTCATGAAGCTGTTGCTCAAGCTGTTACAGTATGCTAGCCTTGAGAAAAAACAATACAAAAAATGCTTCATTCACAGTGGCCCTGCCCTGACTTCAAGCCTCAGGAGAGTGGCCATGTCATGAGTGAAGCCCTAGCAAGAAAAATGAAAATAAATAAATAAATAAAGCCAGAACTTTATCTGTGGCTCAAGCCATGGAGATTGCTAGTCTTGAGAAAGAAAAGGGAAAAACCTCAGACACAGTGGTTCTGCCCTGATTTTATGGCTAGCAAAAGTGAAGGCCCTATGTTCAAGACCTAGGACCAGCAATGAAGAAATAAAAATACAACAACAACAAAAACTTGGCAAAAATGCCCAAGTCCTGAGTACAAGCCATAAGAGCAGCACCTAAAATAAATGCAGAAAGAAAGAAAAATACATATAGAGCCACAATTTGGACTGTCTTGAGGTGGGAAGCCTACTAGTCTTGAGAATAAATTAGGAATAATGACCAGGCCTGGAGTTCAAGTACTATAACAAGCTCAAAAAAAAAAAAAAAATCTGTCGGGAACCAAAAGGAGTCTCTCAACATGAAGATAGGCTTGACTATCTCACCAGAACATCTTGTGGCTGAGTTTACAGAACCACTCTCAGAAATCCGACCCTTTCATCCTGCCTTATGCAAACATCCTGCAGCTGCTAATGACCACCCTTTCACCCTGCCCTATGCAAAAATCCTGCAGCTGCTATGGCCAATGAAAATTCTTCCTTATTCCAAGCATATAAATACCCCTGTGTGAAAAATAAAAATTTGCAGCTTGACCAGGATCCCTGTCTTGCTGTCATTCTTCGTGTCTCTTGTCCCTTCATTCCTTCTCTGTTAGGTTCATTGCCCTCGTTGACGTCCTGCAGGTTGGGACAAAAATCCACAAAAAAAACTTCAAAACAAAAACCTCAGAAACAGTGGCCAGCCCTAATAATAAGCTAGATGACCCGAACTTACAAAAAAGAGAAAAAGAATAATAAATTAAGTGAAAAGAAGGGCAAAAATATTAGAGCCAATTCAATATTTCAAAAATATGGTTCACACCTATAATCCTACCTGCTCAAATGGCTGAAATCTGAGCATTTGTGGTTTGAATCCAGCCTGGGCAGGAAAGTAAATGAGAATTCTTTTCATTTATGCTATTCCTGGGCTTAAACTTGAGTTTTACTCAAGGGTAGAGCTCTACTACTTCCTACCTGTTGCTGGTTAATTGGTGAAAAACGCCTCATTGATTTTCATGCCTAGGATGGCTTTGAACCTTGGCTCTCAACTTTCAAGACTCTGTATAGTCATCTTGGCTTCCTGTAGTACTTTTTTCCTTTCTGTATTTTTTGACAGTTGTGGGGCTTGAACTCAGGACTTGTGTGCTGTCCTTGACCCTCTTGTACTCAGAGAGCCTTGTGCTCTACCATTTGTGCCATAGCGCCACTTCTGGGTTTTGAGTGGTTAATTGGACATAAGAGTCTCACAAGGACTTTTCTGTCTGGGCTGGCTTCCAACTGAGGTCCTCAGATCTCAGCCTGTTGAGTAGTTAGAGCCATAGAACACTTATCTCATATTTGTTAGGTTTTAAAAAAGAGATAGCTGAGTAAGAACAGCACCATGCACGTGGTATTCAGGTAAGGGGTAGGTTTATTCAGTAGACCTGCTGGGACCAGGCAAGGTTGGCATTCCTCATGGCTGGGAAAGGCCTTGGAATGAGAGAGAGCTGGGAAAGAGAGGAAAGAGAGGAAAGAGATAGAAAAGAGCAGAGAGAGCAGAGAGATGAGACAGAGCAGAGAGAGAGCAGAGAGAGAGAGCAGAGAGAGCAGAGAGAGGGCGTCTGGGCCTGGGCTAGGCCTTATCTAGGGTACGGGTGGAGAAAGGTGTGGCCACATCAAATTCAGATGTGACCTCAGTGGATGCAGATGTGACCTCTTCCAGGTGTCCCAGTTGCCTAGGTAATGCAGGTACTGGGTGGAGACTTTGCTGTGAGGAGGGTGGAGTCTGCTTGCCATCCAGGAGCGGACCTTACAATATTAACCACCCCCCCCCAAAAAAATGTGCTATGGCTCAAATTGTAAAACTTCCATCCTAGAAGGGGGGAAAAGCCCAGCACCTCAAGAAGACTGGCAGGTCAAGCCCTAGGATGACCATAAAAAAATAAAAACCAGGGCTGGTAAAGTGGCTCAGTGGTAGAGTGTTTGCTTGCCTTGGATGCATGAGGCCCTGGTTCGATTTCTCAACATCACATAAGCAGAAAAAAAAGCTGGAAGTGGTGTTGTGCCTCAAATGGTAGAGGACCTGGAGCTGAAATGCTGAGGGACAGCACCCAGGCCCTGAGTTCAAGCCCCATGACCAGCCAAAATAAATAAATAAATAAAAGCCAAATACAAAGAAATAAATACAACCACCAAAAATAAAAAGGAAGAGTAGTGCACTGGCTAAAGATGTAGTGCCTGCTAACTTAGAGGGGGTGGGGTGCGGAGTGGGAGAAAGCATGGAGACTGGAGACTGGCCAGGCCACTTTGAAGCCCTGGGATTAACACAAAGAATAAAAACAACAACAGAAAGGCAGAAAGTGAGCTTTGGCTCAAATAGACTATCAGCTTTAAATCAAAAACAAAAACTAAACAACACTGACCAGGCCCTGTGTTCAAGCCCTAGGTCCAGAACCAAAACATAAGAAAAACCTAGCCAGGTGCCAAAGGGTCACACCAGTAATCCTAGCTACTCATACTCAGGAGACTGAGTTCTGCGGATCACAGTTTGATGCAAGGAAGGAAAGTCCAAGAAACATAATAAACTACTCAGAAAAAGCTGGAAGTGGTGCTGTGGCTGAAGTGGTGAGCAAAAGTAGCTCAGGGACAGAGCCCAGGCAGAAGAGTTTAAGCCCAAAGGCTGGCAAAAAGGAACAAAGAAAAAAAGAAAGTGAGTAATTAAGCTGTGGTTCAAGGTATGAAGCCTGCTAACCTGGAGAAAAAAGGTAAAAAATGTAAACAAAAATATTAAAAAATTATTCCCAGAACCACATGCTCCAGTGCACTTTTCCCTACATCCTTAGTGTGCAGACAACCAGGCCAATGCCCCTGCTATATCCTGTATCTCAATGCCAAAAATTTCAATTATTTGAAAACTGCCTTCCGAGAATTGCCACATAGGGACCACATTGAGAATTATTGACCTCAAAAATATTTATTAACATGATTTCTTTTATTCTTGTGATTTTTCTATGTCCTTCTCATCATTACTTCCCTAGCACCTAGCAAATTAACTAGAATAAAAATATAGAGACATATCTGCTTATTGAACATCTACATGTATATTTGGGATAATAAGTTGGTTTATATGGGGTCATCAACACTGAGCATTTTTTACAATGAGCCTCATACTTTGTAAAAAACAAAAACAAATAACACATTTAACCCTCAAGAACTCTACATTTGCCAGTCAGCTGTCACTCATACCTGTCATCCTAGCTACTAAAGGGAAGCAGGTGCTTGTGTTGTTCAAAAATAGTAATGTTGGAAGTGGCGCTGTAGCTCAAGTGGTAGAGCGCTCGCCTTGAGCTGAAGGGCTAAGGGACAGCGCCCAGGCCCAGAGTTCAAGCCCCACGGCCGACAAAAAAAAAAAAAAAAAAAGTAATGTTACAAAGATAAGGAAAAGCCGAGAAATTATTATAGACTAAAGGAGATCAAGTATACACAACTATATATAATTCATGATTATGTACTGGTATTAGTACTGGAGAAAAAAAATGACAGGGACAGAATTGAGCCAATTGGCAAGACTGAAATATAGACAAAGATTAAGCAAAAGTATGGCATTGTGATTAATTTACTGAAGCCGGTAATTACTGTGGCTATGTAATAACGGGACATTTTTATCCTGAGGAGAGCAAGATTAAAATATGTAGGAATAGAGGACTATGATATATACAAGTTAATCTCAAATGTATGTCCACAAAGAGAACATACACACAAATAAGTGATTAAGCGAATGAAGGAAAATGTTAACTATAGTGAATTTTCATAAAAAGCACACAAATACTGTTTATATTCTTTTTATGACTTTTCTTCAATTTGACCATTTTTAAACAATACTAGATTGAATAGTGAAGAGATGCACTTGAACTGCAGAAGATGAGTTTCCGACGAGTGTTCTATGAGGGTTTCATGGAGAATGCAAATATTAGGGGATAAGAATAAAAGATCAAGTGTTACCATATGAAAAATTATGGAAATCCAAACATTCAGACTATAACAATAAAGTACCAAGAGTAAGTTCACAGACAGAAAATAACTCAGGACTACTGTGGGTTGAGGGAAGGCAAGAGGCATGAATGGCTTAATGGCCCAAAATTTTTGTTGAGGATGATGGATATGTTTGGGACAAGATAAAGGTGATGGTTCTACAATACTGGAAATGTAATGAAAGTCACTGAATTGTGGTTATAATAATAAATTTATTACTATTCCCCTATAAAGAAAAACAATCATCCCATTTTAGAGGCTACTGTTTCCAGGAAACTCTCTGACATTATATACTCACAGGAAACTGTACTCTTTCTTTCTTACATTCATATATTTATTGTTTTTTTTTTTTTTTAGGTAAAACCCTGCTAGCACAGGCCAGCCTGGAACTTGCAATTCTGCTACTTTGTTGCTTGAGGAATGTCTTTCTTCTACCCAAGACATTCCATAACAAAATTTATTTTCTAATAACAACAACAAACAAAAAGATCAAGTATTAAGGTCCTTACCCTAGGACTTAGGAGCAAACAGGACATCCTGATTATATCAGTTCCCTCTGTCCAGAGAGCATTGTGTGCCTGGGGCTTACTGGTTTACAGAATGTCTCCTGAGCCTGGGAAAGACAGGCATAAAAGGAAAAAGCATCCCAAGTCCTGTGCATGAGCAGGCAATGGAATATATGTTGTATTAAATATTTCTTTGGATATAGAACCTCCCTGCCCACTCTGACCTTGGATATGCACATAGTTCACAAGTCACCAACAAAGAGCAAGGCTTTTGCTCTTACTTCCATATTGTAAATGGTTACTATCTCAGTTTTTATTCACTGAAGTGTCACAAATAAATGAATCACAATCACCAAGAAGTAATAACTTACCCTGGCCAGTTTGTCTGGTTTGCAGGAGATGTGTTGGGAAAAACATCTCTGTTATCTCTTCAGAAAAATCTTCATCCCCTGAAAAAAACAAAGTTTTACATGAAAAACATTCCAGAAAAACTGCTGAGGATCACAAGAAAGGTGAGAAGGAAGAGGAGTGAAGGCAGCAGAAGTATGCATAACAATTTAATGAGCATGGAATATGAGTGCTTATAGAATTTTTTCCTTTCCTTCTCAAGTTTTTATGATGCATTGTTATCATTATCCATTCTTTCACTATTAAACTTAAATGTCCAATTAAGACAAACATTTCTGAGACTTTTCTTCCACCACTGGTTAAGCTGAAGCTACAGGCGTTAGGGATAATAATAATCACTCGGCCTTCTGAGATTTCTGGGCAGACTTTGTGGCCTTGCCAGCTCCTGCAGACTTCTTGTCCACATCTTTGATGCCACACACAGCAACTGTCTCCTATCACAAACAGCAAGATGACCCAAAGGAGGATAGTCAGAGAAGCTCTCCACATACACAAGGCTTGCTGGAACCATATGAACCATGACAGCATCACTAGACTTCAGGAATTTAGGACTAGCTTCCAACTTCTTACACGATCTCTTTTCAAGTTTCTCTTTCCAGTCAGTAAACTTGCAAGCAATTTACGCTGAATGACAATCCAGGACAGAGGCATATTTAGCACTGATTTGGCCTGGATGCTTCAGGAAGGTCACCTGAGCAGTGAAGCTAAATGTTTCCTTGGGTGAATCATTCTTGTTGTCATCACCCACGTTGCCACCCCAAACATCTTTGGGTGACATGCTTATAGAATTTTTTTGTGCATAGTATGTCGATAGATGTTCTTAATGGGCTTATAAGAGAGGTGGGCATTATCACACTTTGGCAATAAAGATAATGAAGGCTGGAAGAGGTCAAGAATTTCCACAAGATTTCTTAGCAAAGGTTAGGAGTTAAACCTTGGCCTCCACTCTCAATGCTCTTTGCGTCACATTACAGAAGAATGAATGGAGAGTATGAAGCAGATATTGTATAAAGTAAATGGAATTCAGGGCTGGGAATGTGGCTTAGTAGTAGAGTGTTTGCCTAGCATGCATGAAGCCCTGAGTTTGATTCCTCAGTACCACACAAACAGAAAGAGACAGAAGTGACCCTGTGGCACAAATGGTAGAGCACTAGCCTTCAGCACAAAGAGGCTCAGGGACAGAACCCAGGCCCTGAGTTCAAGCCCCAGAACGAGAAAAAAAGAAAAGAAAAAGAATTTAAAAAATGGAATTCAAGTTATGGGAAGAGTTTCAGGCAGAGAAAATGAGTGCCAAGATTAGGTGGTGAAAGCATAGCAGGAAGTTTAGTATGATCACAGCATTTAATGTAAACAAAGGAAAAAAGCAACAAAGTAGGATCCAGCAAAGACTGGGCCTTTACACCCTGGTAAGATTTCAAAGTTTCTAACAAAGAGATGAGGAACCACTGAATGATGTTTAGAACAGAGACAAGTAAGATCAAATTTAAATCAAAGGAAGATCATTTTAGTGGCTGAGTAGAGAACTGATCAGCACTAATCTAGGAACAAAAAAGGAAGTAAAATTGAGGGAATAATCCATGATTCAAGTGAGCAAGGTGATGTTTAAATCAGCGGGAGAAAGGATTAATGTTGGAAGGGTGCTAAGGAAAATGTTATCTTGATGATGGGAAAACAGAACACCTCACTGAAGAAACATGTAAACATATGGGTAAGTCAAGAGCAAACTGTAATCAAGACAGCCAAACATACTGTCAGGAAATATTCCTTCTCTCTTTACACACCTAAATCCTATCCATTAACTCACTTTGAGACCAGCCTAAGGTTTTAGCCTTTAGAATCTATATATTTCTTAATCAGCAGTGTATAGCTTCAAGGGCAAATTGTTACTGCTTTATCTGACCATTGTCCCCAAAATTTCCCGCGATTGGCGGGAAGAATGTATCATAGCTCATTTGTGCCTCTCACTTGGCATTTAAGAGAAAGAATTAAAATGACTTAGCAATCCCAAGTATAAGATGGATTGTGAAGGTGATCTCATTAATACCATCCTTACCAATGTAACTCATTTAAGCAACATTTAACTATATCCTAATATGAATAAAAATCTAAAACCTGACTCGTAGGGTCATCCAACTAAATCCTACTGGGTGCAAGAAATTAATCTGAAAACATAATGACATACCTATATCACAAAATATTGACAAAATGATCCAATAGCATGCAGAATTTTTTTCACTTATATTTATCTCATTCTGTTCTAAAAAATTATTTAGTGTATACTTAAAATGTAAATAATATTCCAATATATACATTTAATTTACAATGTTCAGATATACAATGTATTATGTTTGAGTGTTAATAAACTTATTTTTTGGTAAGTGTTGTGAACAAAATGAGGCAGGTCACTGCTGTGGCTCATGCCTGTAAACCTAGCTATTTGGGAAGTTGAGAATGGAGGATTATAATTTGAGGTCAGCCTTGGCAGCACAGTTTGTGAGATCCCTTCTCAGCCATAGCCTGTTACATTAGTATGTGCTCATCCTCCAACACTAATGTGAGAGTCCAAAATTAAGAGGATTTCAGTTCCAGCCCAGCCTGGGCAGAAAATTTTAGGAGATTCCATCTCAACAGAGAGGCTGGACACAGTGGCAAGTGTCTGTGATTCTAACAATGAAAGGAAGACTGAAATCGGTAATTGTAGTTCAGGCATGTATCCAGGCAGGAAACCATACTCTCCCTGAAAACAGTCAAGGGAAAGCAGGGCCCAAGGCATGGCTCTGTGGTAGAGTGTCTGCTTACTAAGTTTGAGTGAGCTGAGCTCAAACCCCAGTACCATCATAACAAAGGAAAACAATGGTGGAAGATCACTACCAAATACTTTCCACAGAATTAAGTATATATTGGGCAGGAGTGTGGCCCAATATTAGGTAGGGGTATAACTCCATGGTAGAGTACTTGCCAGAGGCTTGGTGACTGGCATTGAGATGAGGAGAAGTTGCATCAAAAGTATGTAGGATGGTGCTGGTGGCTCACGACAATAATCAGCTACTCAGGAGGCTGAGACCTGGAGGATGGACGTTTAAAGCCAGCCAGGCAGAAAATTCTGTTTAGATCTATCTCGACTTAGCAAGAAAAAGACAGACTGGTGTCGTGGTTCAGATTAGTAAGACATCAGCTGAGTTCAAGCTGTGGTCCTGGCACCAAAAACAACAATAACAAAATAAATAAATAAAGGAATAAAGTGTGGGCTTTGGAGGGACTTTGGAGAAAGGCAGGACTCTCCCAAAATCGGAAGACATATTCTTAGGCAAAGGGATGGCAAGGACCAAGAATGCTGATAGAAAAAGATGACCAACACTACCACAACAGCAGGTTCCTACCTTTATCCCCGTCAGCTACTTCCATTTTTTCAGTACTTCATTGAGATATCATTAAATGCCAACATCACTGCTGAATTCTCAACAAATATCACTGAGGAGGGCTGGCAAAGAGTGAGAGGAGTTGGGCAGGAGTCTCTTTTCAGAGTCATTTCTGGTGAACATATTAGACAAAAATCCAACTGTTTAGAAAATCCCTCAGAGTCCTCTGAATGGTATTTAAAGTTCAAGATTCCCATTCCTACACCAAACAGATGCTGATTACATGAACAAATGCAGTTAATTGCAGAAAAAATTTTATAAATAACACAACTGTCATATTGAGGAGTAATTAGAAAGAATGCAACTATCTAAACACATCACAATGGCTTTATGTGTTTCCTAAGTTAAGACTTCTAAAAAGCAGATTTTTTAATCTTTTATATCTTTGGAATCATTAAAATAATTACCATCGCTTGCTTATGACTATTATGCCACTTATTGAATACATTATTTCATTTTTGTTTTGTTTTGTTTTGTTTTTGCCAGTCTTGGGGTCTGAACTCTGGGCCTGGGCACTGTCTCTCAGCTCTTCAGCTCTTCAGCTCAAGGCTAGTGCTCTACCACTTGAGCCACAGTGCCACTTCTGGCTTTTTCTGCTTATGTGGTACTGAGGAATCGAACCCAAGGCCTCATGCATGCAAGGCAAGCACTCTACCACTGAGACACCTTCCCAGCCTCTGAATAAAGTATTTAATTTAGTACTTATTTTAACAACCTGTAAGGAATTAGATTGGGTTACCTTACAGATGAGAAAAGAGTTCAGGATCGCAGGTCACATGGCTTTAGTAAAAGACAGATCTTCATTTTGACTCAGTGGATAACTCCAAAGCCCATCATAGTTAACTGCCATCTCAATACTATGTTCAAAAAATCTTTTTTCCTTTTTTTGTGCAAGTCCTAGGGCATGAACTCAGGGCGTGGGTGCTGTCCCTGAGCTTCTTCAGCTCAAATCTAACACTCTATCACTTGAGCTACAGCTCCACTTTGGGCTTTTGATAGTTACCTGGGGATCAGAGTCTCACAGACTTTGCTGGTGAGCTGGCTTTAAACCCAGATCCGGCGTCTCAGTTTCCTGAGTATCTAGGTTTACAGGTGTGAGCCACCAGTACCTGGTCAGAAAACATTTTATAAAAAGGAATCAAGCTTTTACATAGACTAAGGAATCATTTATTAGTAAGATGTTATACAATTGTCTAGTCTGACAACAAACAAAAAAGAAAATGTCCCAGTCTGCATAAAATCCATACTAAAGGAGTAAGAAAAGTTTCTCACTGAGAAATATTCGCTTTGTAGAAAACTTGAAGACTAGTTATTTTACAGTTGATGAGAAATAGAAAAAAATCAAATGAGGTTTAGAGATATTAGTGGCAAGCACACTGACAGTTCAAAGAAGTAAAACAGAGAGCCATCTTTAAAAGCACTGACATGTGGAAAATTTTAATTTGGCAGCTCTCAAACTTGCTAGTCTCAGGACCTCCTAATACTCTTAAATTTTGAGAGCTCCCAAAGAGCTAATTAAACAGGTAAGGTGGCTCAGTGGTAGAGTGCTTGCCTTGCATGCATGAGGTCCTGGGTTCGATTCCTCGGCACCACATAAGTAGAAAAAGCCAGAGGTGGCACTGTGGCTCAAGTGATAGAGCGCTAGCCTTGAGCTGAAGAGCTGAGGGACAGTGCCCAGACCCAGAGTTTAGGCCCCAGAACTGACAAAAAAAAATGTAAGTAGAGCCAGGAACTGGTGGCTCTCACCAGTAATCCTAGCTACACACTCAGGAGACTGAGATCTATAGATTGCTATTAAAAGGTAGCTGGAGCAGGAAAGTCAATGAGATTCTTATCTCCAATAAACTACTCAGAAAACAAAACAAATCAAAACAAAACAAACCCAGAAGTACAACTATAACTCAAGTGGTAGAGTGCAGCTCAGAATCAATGCCTAAGTGCTGAATTCAAGCCCCAGGACTGGCACAAAAATAAATAAATTAAATAAAAAATAGGGTATACACATGCATTCGCATGTGCATGCACACACACGAGAGAAACAGACAGATATATTAAAAAGTAGAACTCAGCTAATGAGCAAAGCATCAGGTATTGAGTCCTAGTTTCACAAGCCAAACAAAAGAAAATTTAGAACTCAAGTGCTTATGGTAGTTTTGTAAACTTAAGAACAAAAACACTGGGGATGGGAAGGTGGCTCAGTGGTAGAGTGTTTGTCTTGTATGCATGAGGCCTTGAGTTCAATTACTGAGCACCACATAAGCAGAAAAAGTTGTAAGTGGCGCTGTGGCTCAAGTGGTAGGACACTAGCACTGAGCTAAAGAGCTGAGGGTCAGCACCCAAGCCCAGAGTTCACTCCCCACAACTCACCAAAAAGAAAGAAAAAGAAAGAAAAGAAACACTACTTATTAATATACGCTTATTGAAAAAAACTGTATTTTCCAAAAAAGGTAAAATTTCAGCAGAATAGACCCATTGTTTTACATCTTTAATAAATCACTTCATCCTTTAGCCTAATGAAAGACACCTGTATTCTCTCATCTGCTTTTATACTGTCTGTTGGGTTATGTTGTTTCAAGTATATGCAGAAAATCTACCTTACAAAGTCACTTAGTTAGGAAAGGAAGAAGTATTTTAGTTGCCTTCTCAGATTATCAATAAAGCTAATGCTGGCATACTCCTTAATATTACACTAAAACTCAACTAGTGGTCATCTCTTAAAATTTAGTTGTAATGAGATACATAGCAATGAGCCTGAAGCTATACCATAAGATTTTCTGCTTGGATGTATTAAATTAAAATCAGTTAGTCTTTTCTTTTCTTTTGCCTGTACATGATTTGCTAACATCACACATTAAATAATGGGAAAATACTCACACTGAGTCACACAAATCTTCCAAATGCTGACCAACTGTCCTGAAATCAATGAATATAGCTGTTATTATCAACACAGATTTCATCAGCATAGTCTGTAAACAGCACTGGGAAGCTACAAAGCTCAACAGAGCAATAAATACATTCTATAAAATTGAAACTTAGTTTGAATGTGTATCATGACTCATACATCGTTGCTTTTCTTGTCGTAAAGGCTCATTTCATTCACTTTTAAGAAATGTTCACCAAATAAAATTCTAGTCTCTATGACCACTTGTATACTTCAGAGTGAAAATGTCATTCCATGGCAAAGTAAATAGTTCATTTAAACACTACAAAAGGGCTAGGCACTGGTGGCTCATGCTTGTAATCCAAGCTACTCAGGAAATTAAGATCTAAGGATCATGGTTCAAAGCCAGCTCAGGCAGAAAAGTCTGTGAGACTCTTATCTCCAATGAACTACTCAGAAGAAGCCAGAAGTGGTGCAGTGGTTCAAGTGGTAGAGCACTACCCATGAGAAAAAAAGCTTAGGGCAACATCCAAGCCCTGAGTTCAAATTCTAGGACCAGCTTAAAACTGAATTCATTGGATTCCACTTTCTTAAAATAGCCAATTAGCAGAGAATATGTCTTAGAAATATATCTAATTAAATGTTAAAATAAAACAACCCTTAAGATTCATTTGTCCAGAAATTACATTTTATACTAACTGCCACATTACCTTATTACTATAAAAAATGAGCAGTTTCAACATTCATATTTTCTAAGAGATACAGGCTTTAAATTGTGGAGGCAGGGAGGGGGAAGAGTGTCACTCATGTTTTAGGTACTACCACCTTTTCTGCCTCAATTCAAGATGGGATTAAGGATCCCACAAGTCATGAGGCACAAATGAAGTATCTAGAGATATAAAGAAACATCAGCCAAACTGAGGACAAACTCTGAAAAGAGCAATCTTTAACTGTACTCACTGGTATGAACAATATCAGTATGAGGGATGCTAAGAGGAGTCTGACAGGGGAAAAAAAAAAGAAGACATAAGCAAGAGGCTGATGTGTCTGAACACCTAGATGGGGGAAAGTTGCAAAAAGAATTCTACATGAAAATTCTCACTGCAAAAAAGAGAGAGATGCAGGGTACCAGTGGCTATCCTTGTCAGACTGCTACTCAGGCAGCTGAGATCTGGGGATCATAGTTGGAAGCCAGCCTAGGAAGAAAACTCCATGAGACTCCTATCTCTAATCACAAAAAAAACTGGAAGTAGAGGTGTGGCTCAAGTCCTTAAAGGTCTAACTTCAAGCAAAGAAGGTCAGGGACAGCAAGCAGACCTTGAGTTCAAGCCCCAGGACCAGCACAGGCATTGTGCATGCACACACACAAACACACAAATTACTCTAGTAATAATAAATAATCTAGTAATAATAATAATATTAATAATAATAATAAATACCGCAGTAATAATAAAGACTCTAGTAATAATAAATACATTGCATCTTCCCACTCTGATTATGAATTTTCATATTACCTTTTTTCTCTTCTTTTTCTTCCTCACAAAATTCTGCTAGGGAAAATGCTTCTGAGTTGTTCTAATTCAAATATTAGAGCCTCTAATTCTTCTCCACTCAGAGAATTAAGGAAAGATTTCACCTGAATGAAAATAATAAAATATTGTGTAAATATTAATGAAAAAATCTCATAAGGAGGAAAGACTGAAGAGCTCATGCCAGCACAGCTCTGTGTGTGTGTGTGTGTGTGTGTGTGTGTGTGTGTGTGTGTGTGTGTATGTGTGTGTGTGTGTGTTTGTGTTGGTCCTAGGGCTTGAACTCAAGGCCTGGGCGCTTAGCTTTTTTTTTTTAATTTTATTTTATTTTATTTGTGAACATACTGTACAGAGGAGTTACAGTTACATGGGCAGGATAATGCATACATTTCTTACCAAGAATTGCAGCCTCCTCCTTTGTTTACCCTTCACATCCCTTCCCAGCCTCACCGCTCCCCCCAATCCCAATCCTTCTCCTTCCCCCCCCCTTCCCCCACCTCCCTGCACCAATGTTGTAAAACTCGTTTTGAACATGACAACTTGTACTTCTCATTGTTGCAACAGGTCCACCTGTATCCTTAAACAACTGGTTTTCCCCCATCTCCTACACAAGTTATACTGACATCAAATATAGTGAAAGTAGGGGTTATATTGTGGGGGAGGTACATACAAACCAACAAAGGGATAATCTTATAAATGCATTAGAAACACATGCATGAAAGAAAAAAACATTAAAATACACATCTAAGGGTTCATTTTCCTGACATCACATTATCTGACCTTTTCCGCTTGACTCATACATATACTAGATATTACAAATAAGGGAAACCTTGGGACCTATGTTTGTTTGGGCCTGGCTTACTTCACTTAATATAATGTTTTCCAAGTTTTTCCAT